>NC_065445.1:269503048-269808566 GCF_917563875.1 Diabrotica virgifera virgifera | reverse complement strand
AGTGCTACAAATATGAAAATGGAAATTTAGAGGAAGAGTTATTTATCAAGTATCGCGAAGAAAAAAACAGGGCCAGAAAAGAGAAGGAATCTGACAAAAATAGGGCAATTTTAGGAGAATGTCATACACTTACAATGGACCTTCAAGCCGTTAAGCTTTGTCCTCAGTTAAACGCTAGTTCACTTTATTACAAAGTAAAGCTTTGCTGCAACAATTTCACCATCTACGACTTAAAAACCAACTTGGGAACTTGTTATTGGTTTGATGAGACCAAAACAGATCTTCACGCCTCGACATACGTCTCGTGTGTAGTCGATTATCTCAAAGAGAATTTTTTGGATAAAGGTGACAAAAGAGAAGTTATCATATTCTCAGATGGCTGCACAGCCCAAAATCGCAACTCTATAATGTCTAACGCGCTACTTCATTTGTCTGAAACGTACAGTGTAAAAATCACACAAAAATATCTGGCCAAGGGCCATACACAAATGGAGTGCGATAGTGTGCACGCCTGCATTGAAACTTCATTAAAAAATAAAGACATTTATCTTCCAAGCGATTACGCTCGAATCACAAAGGAAGCTAAAAAGAAAAACCCCTATATTGTTAAAACACCAGACTTTGATTTTTTCACCAATTTTAATTACAAGCCATTAATGAAGTATGATTCCATAAGGCCTGGAAAAGTATTATCAGATCTAGTCGTGACAAACCTAAGAGTACTGGAATACTTGCCAAACGGAGAAATCAATTTCAAGATCAATTTCAATGATGAATTTCAAGTACTTCCTCGACGACCAAAAGCGATAAGTTTAGCTGGAGTTGAGTTTCCGCGGTTATACAAGAGACTACAAAAAATAAAAAAATAAAAGTTTGATCATCTTAATGAAATAAAGCAGGTTATTCCCAAAGATTGTTGGGCGTATTATGAAAGCTTGCAATACGAATAGTAGGAGTTTTCTACACAAAATGTATTTTTTATGTTTTTCATAAGTTTTTTCAACCTACCTAATAAAAAATAAGGTTTGTTTTGTTTTTTACCATTTTTGATAATAAATGTTATTATAAGTTTATTCAACATACCTAATATTAAAAAATAAAATGTTGCTTTGTTTTTTAAATGAGTTACCATTTTTGATAATAAAATGTTATTAAAGTTACTCTTTTTGTGCCTTTTTTTCTACTCTCATGTGTCAACTTTAGCTGTTCAGTACCTCGTATAGGTTTACCGTTTTAATGCAATACCTCGGATCAAGCAGACGTGGGTTATGGATGTAAAAATATAATAAATTTGTATTAAAATAGGTTAATAAATCATTTTTTTAAGTTCTGGTTACAAATTAAGCGCAATATGCGAGAAAATGTAGTTTTTCGCGATTTCTGTAAAATTGACCAAAATAATGATACGAGGTACTGCACTTTGGCCGTCGATATGACAAATGCGGAAGTCTTGTGGAGGATGAACAAGGAAAGAGAGCTTATGCTTATATAATAAAAGAACAGAAAACAAAATATTTTGGTTATATCGTAAGAAATCAAACATACGAACTGCTTCAACTTATAATAAGGCAAAATCAATAGCAAAAGTGGACCAGGAAGAAGACGCAACTCTTGGCTTAAAAAACTACGACAATGGACGAATGTGACCTCAATAGAACTATTCAGGGCGGTTGCAAATAAGATTAAATGGGCAAATGTAATGGCCAACGTCCTTAAGGTTACGGCACCGTAGAAGAAGACATTTGCCGAAAATACATAGATACTCACCTCCCATTTTCCATGTTAACAGCTACATGATCCCCATCGCCGACCATAATTCTAGAACCAGATATAGGTGATCTAGGTCCCGCAGTTCCATACACTTTTATAGCTTCGTCCGTTTCTTCTTCAAAAGCATCGTCAATGGAAAATCGCTTTTGTTTTCCATTAGTCAAGGAAAACTGGTATGACATTTTGAGGCAGGTTAGAAATTTGTTGACAGATTATTATATATTCACGCCATTCTCGTACAAATATGCATTTTTACTGTTAAATTTTGTAAATGTAGGACGGAAATGTTCGATTTAAAGGCTTCTAGAAGGCCAAATTAGGATTGCTTTTGGATGTTGTGAGAAAATTACAATAATAAATTATGGAAATTGTCAATGTCACTGATGACATGTGTCATTTGCTATTTGCATAAACGTCAGTTCAGGCAATTTTCGTAATCAAATTAAAATTTCAAATGTTGTTTAGACCTATCTTTCAAAAGTTTTTTTAAACTGAATATCATTAATTATATCATGTTGAATATATTATTCTGACAACCCTTCTTTCGCTTGATTGGAACCAAAACAAAAATATTTTGGTTGTTTTTATGACATTGAGAACTGTCAAGTTGACAACTACCTTTATTGTCAAAAAGGTATAATCTAAAATGCCAGCTGTGCAGGCATATCCAAAAGGATGAAATTGAAAATAGACCATGTAAACAAAATTATTGAGTAAATTACTACTAGTAAAATAGTTGTGCCATTGTTTAGTACAAAGAATTTTCAGATAAGGTAAAAATGGCGAGAATACGTTGGTTAACAAGGACCTCAAGGATAGTGGCACTATGCAGTTTTGCAAATTTTATAAACAGTGCAGATAGAGTGATAATGCCCATAGCTATTGTACCCATGACCGATATTTTTGGCTGGTCTTTACATGCTCAAGGGTGGATTCTGTCAGCATTTGCATTTGGGTACTTTACTAGTCAGTTATTGGGTAAGTAAATAAATGAATACTTGTGCACTGTGAAAACATCTGTGATATTTTCTTTGTGAGTATAATGTATATTATGACAATGTACAGGTAAAACTCAATACAAAAGAAGATTCTATTTTAATTCAATATGAACTTGACTCTAATTGATCAATTGACAATGCAAATATTATGTCAGGACTTCAACAATGATTGGTGATAGTTACATAAAAACATATACCTACTGTTATATTAAGTGGGATTTTCAAATGAAAGCTAATTCATTTAATTAAATATTGAAAGAAAAAGTAAATTACTACACTCTCCAAAATGTAATAATAGTCTGTTCTTTAACAGTAAAATATTGCAAAACCTCTAAATTTTAAAGAACCGCTTAGATTGACATGAAATTTAGCATACACATAGCTAACAAGTCAAAGAAAAAAAAGTGATATTGTGCCAATAAGTGCTTTTGCCCTGGGGGTGGTTTTCACCCCCTGTTGGGGGTGAAAAAATATTCGTCCAAAGAAAGTCAGGAAATGGATAAACTGGTTAATTTTAAGTAACTTTTCTTCTATAGAGTTTTTTCACTAAGTCAATATTTTTCGAGTTATTTTGCAGTGAATATGTTCATTTTTTCAACAAAATAAACACGCTTTTAGACGGTTTTTCACAAATAACTCAAATAGTAAGTATTTTGTCGAAAAAACATTCTGAGCAAAAATATAGCCTGTAAAAAATTTTAAAAAATGGTGTATATATCACGTCACTACACCTAGTAGAAGCAGAGTTATAGCTAATGAAAAATAGGTTCATATTCGTCAAATTCCAAATGGAATACTTTAACGTGAAATGAACCAAAAATGAAGCACATTTCGGGGAAAACTCATTACCTACAACTTATTTAAAGTGTTTAAAAAAAGCTTCATTTTTGTTTTAAAAAAAAAATTCTAGCATCAAAATTAAACAAGTTACACTGAAAATAAAGTTAGTCCCTTTTGGTTTTGGTAAAAAAATCGAGAAAATCACCCCCTAATTAGTATCTTAAATGAACTTAATCGTTACGACTTCGCAAGTTTCTTGACTCGTGTATATATTGTTTATATGATCTGTAAGTTTCATCGGTTCAAAGTCCTTATTATTGAAAGGGCTGTAGTTAAAAGGGGTTGAACGAGTCACTGATTACGAATGTATGCAAATTTAGAAACACCAAATCTCAATCAATTTTTGTCTAACAGAAAGACAAAAAAATACATGATATTCAGAAAAGCAAATCTGACTTTTTTGTTTTTTGAGATTTTTGTTATCTCTCACAATTTTTAAGTTATTTTGAAAAAAAGCATATTTTTCAAAATTTAAATTTTTAAAAATTTTATTTTGAAACCAGGTTTTTTCAAAAATAAGCACTTTAAATCGATGAAACTTACAGATCATATAAATACAACATAAGTAAAATAATTTGTGGAGCGGTAACGAATAATTTCATTTAAGTTGCTAATTAGGGGGTGGTCTTCCCGATTTTTTTTTGCAAAAACAAAAAGACCAACTTTATTTTGCTAGAAACTTTTTCTAAAAACAGAAATAAAGCTTTTTTTAAACATTTAAAAACTTATAATGGGTTTTTCTCAAAAAGTGCTTGGATATTTCACGTCGAAATATTCTATTTGAAACTTGGTGAATACGAATCTATTTTTCATTGGCTATAACTCTGGTTCTACGAGATCCAGTGAACTAACGCGTACACCATTTTTTTACTTTTTTTATAGGCTATATTTTTTCTAAGAACGCTTTTTTCCACAAAATTCTTACTTTTTGAGTTATTTGCGAAAAACCGTCTAAAAATGTGGTTATTTTGTTGAAAAATGAACGTATTCACTCGCAAATAACTCGAAAAGTGTTGACTTGGCGAAAAAGCTCTATAGAACAAAAGTTACTTAAAATTAGTCAGTTTACCCATTTCCAGACTTATTTTGGACATATATTTTTTTACCCCCAAGAGGGGGTGAAAGTCACCCCCAGGGCAAAAGCACATATCGGCACCATATCACTTTTTTTCTTTGACATGTTAGCTATGCCTATGCCAAATTTCATGTCAATCCAAGCGGTTCTTTAAAATTTAGAGCAAAAACCGTGAAAGAATGGACTATAAGTCCAGTACTTATGTGATGTCAATAAAAACATGGAAATGTTCCTTTTAATTTCTGTTAACACTGGTCTTTCTAGATTTCCAACGTGTTACTGACTTAATGTTTTGAGCTCCTGTTGATATATTTAAATTAGCTTTTTTAACTTAAGATCAATACCTCTGTTTGAAATTACAGTAGACTCTCTATAACGAGCACTGAAATGGCTGACTAATTACCTTGTTATAAGCGGATTTCGTTATATCAGACAACAATAATATTGAAATGTTTTGATGCCTGTTAAGTAGTTTATTAGGTGTCGATGGTCGACCTGAACAATGAAACTTCGTACCATCATAAATTGTAACTGTTATAACCAATTATGCCTCGTTATAGAGGTGTTATAGTTCAATAGGAATTTCATGGAATCTAGTGTACCTCGTTATAAGAGAAACCTCGTAATATCCTTGTTCATTATAGAGAGAGTCCACTGTATCTAACATTTTTAGTTGCCCTGCTCAATGTTTATCTAGTCACCCCCACCAGTAATTTATATTGAAATTAACGAATATTTGTTCAGCACGCTATGATGACAGTCATCTGTGCCAAGATGCTAGTAAAAAATCTAATGTGGCACCAAATATGTAGTTACAAATTTTGAATAGTGTTGTAGTTTATTTAAAATAAGCGACAACATATATAATAAATTGTTTATCTCTCATGACAAAGTAGAAGAACAGGATGTGTAAAGCCCTGCCTCTACACAGTCAAATGTGGGTAATGTTTTTTGGAATTTAAGAAGATGTGAAAGTGGTCCATATTTTATACTGGTAAATATGGTTCTAAAATTGAAACAAAGTTGGAAAAGCCATATACCTCAAAATATTATTGTGCAGTTCAGGTGTAAAAGGTGTTGCCAAGGAAGCCAAAATAGTATTGGATTGTTAGAAACGTTTTTCTCCAATTTTACAGATTTTGACGAAATGTTGTTGTATACTCACGAATGTTTTATAGATCTAATATTGAAATTTATGCAGGTACACAGCCCACTGGCCTTTATGAACTAAAGAATGATCCTCATGGCATTGTATTAAGACTTTTGAGACATTGTAGTGGTACTGGAGGAAAATGTAACTATGGAAAACTATGTTACATATAGTTAATATATATATAGCTAATGACTATAGATAACCACTGTATTACCATAGTAGTCGGCACATTAAGTAAGAACAAGTGTGAGGTTCACCAATTTTGTTGGATACTAAATTACAAAAAGTTTTTTTTTGAAATCAATGTTGAAATCTCCAATTATTTTTGATTTTAAAAAATTAGCACAGCAAAACACCAGTAACTTTTCAAATAGGTCTAGAAAAACTTTAAAATTCCCATTTCCGATTCTATACACTGTTATTATAGAATAGTTTTAATGTCTGTAATTTCTAATGCATAAAATTCACCCTCATATTCACATATATGTATATCATTTCAGACAACTGGTCTTGTAGAGATTTTACTATCGCTAAAAATTGTAACACCTCTATGTTCTTTTCCTTCTGATAGTAGAAAGTTGACAAAAAATACCCATCAAGAGTTAGACACGGATAGCCAAAAGGTTTTCAAAAAAGAAAAAACAATAAATTTTATTAATACTTTTGAAAGAATGATGAACAATGGTATATGGAGTATAAGGTTCAACCACAAGTTATACCACTGTTACTACAAAGAACGCTCTATGGCAAATTATGCAAAAATACAAAAATTGCACTGGGTGCGACCTTATAACAATGGATACTGACAGAACACTTAGTGGGACTATAGTGTGTTGTCGGCCAGTAGGAAGAGGTAGAAATACGAAGTGAGAACTGATACTAAAGAGATATTGAGGGTGGAGAACTGGAGGAGAGCTGCCAGGGACAGAGATACTTGGAGGCAGATGCTGGGAGAGGGCAGGGTCCGACTGGGGCTGTAGTTCCATAGGAGAGAGAGAGAGAAAGCCAAAAGGCTTTTGCCTATCCATTTTTATCAGCTTTCCCTGCCTTATCACATTTAGTACCAAGTGCAATATGATTTGTAGATTAATAATAAGGTTTGTGATGATTTTATTTTAAGAATTGTAGACAATACCATATAATTTTCCAGATTTATATAGCTTCTAATACTTCTAAATTTAATTGTTTTAGGAAGTTTTTGGGCAACTCAGGTGGGAGCAAAGAATGTATTAATTTGCAGCGTGCTGTTATGGAGTATTGCAACATTCACAACACCATTTCTAGCTGGAAGTCTTGTATCTCTTATTGCTTGTAGGATAATACTTGGATTTGCAGAAGGGTTAGGTCAGTATACACTCATTTATTGTCTTCTTCAATGCATTCGATTAATTAGAGAGAGAGAGAGAATATATGTTTATTGTCTAAGAAAAAATCTTGTTGACAAACACTGTTTAAGAGTTTTAAATAAATAAATTAAATTAAAATATGACTAAATATAAAATATAACACATAACACATTTACATTATATAACAACTACAAAATATGTAGTATTGTCAAAAATAAAAAACAAACAAACTACAAGCTGTAAAACTAAATCACAAACAATAATGACAAACAAATTGACAAAAAAAAAATATACACAAGATCACAAATAAATTAAAAATGTGTATTTTACATAATGTAGCTGCTGTGTGAATAAGACAAATTTTAATTTTTTTAATTTATTGAATAGACGGGATCACCCCATTACAGCATTATAATAACATTATATTTTTAATCTAATTTATCTTATAACTACACTTTAAAATACAATATGTACTTACAAATAATTCTAGAGTTTACTATAAATCATGGTTTTAACTTGATTTAAACTTAAATTAAAAAGATCTATAATTTATATCACAGTGACTATTTAAAAACCTTAAGGCCCTATCAAATGGATTATTGCAGGCATAATTGGTAGCATGAAAGTTTATACAGTCGAACCCGCTTATTAGAATACCGGTTAAAGGAATATCCCGGTTTAAGGAATGGAAATTTGAGGCCTCAAAACGTTTTAACTAGGCTTATATTATCGGTTAATAGAATATCCCTGTTATAGGAATACTTTTTCTTGGTACAACGGCTATTCCAATAAGCGGGTTCGACTGTATATGAAAAAGTTCAAAAGATCTTAGTCTATGCTATGGAATATTGAAGCTTATTTTACTTAAAAGTTTCGGACATTGAATTAAATTATTTAATAATTTATAAATACATACAGAATCAAACTGAATTCGCCTGTTATAAAGTGTTGTTAGATTTAATCTATCTAAAATTACTTTTTTGTCTATATTTGCAACTGGAATTCCCATTTTGTAACCGCAATACCTAAGAAACTTATTCTGAACTTTCTCAATAGAATTGATATACTGGTCATACATCGGAGACGAGACTAGCGTGCCATATTCTAGTTGAGAGCGTACAAGAGAACAATACACAACTTTCGTTACATCAATTGGGAACTTACTACAGTTTCTTAATGTAAATATAAGAAGTTTAAGACCTTTCAATGTAATCTGTGAAATATGGTCATTGAAATTAATGCTTTCATTAAAAGTGATGCCCAGGTCTCTAACTTGATTTTTATATCTTAAGTTAACATTATTCATAAAATAGTTTGAGTCATATTGTTTATTCCCCCTAAAAAAACTGATATAATAGCATTTATCGATATTTCATGTAAGATTATTCTGTATACTCCAGTACCTGTCAATATCCTTTTGCAATATATGTATATCAGCTACAGATTTTATGCATCTATATAACTTTAAGTCATCTGCAAAAAGTAAAACTGATGATTCAATATTATTCAATTTTAGCAGGAATAACTAGTATTCCTGTCGCCAGGGGGGTACAACGGCGTCCTTTATTCAGATGGACCTACCAAGGTTTTTTTTATGTATTTTGACCCGTAGAACACGAATTTTTTGGGTAACAGTTGATCCGGATGTCGACAAGATTGTTATAAACAAAGAACTTGAGGAATTACATAACAGCGATTTTTCGCAAAACAAAACATTTTTTTGTATTTTTTGGGTCATTCTAAGCAAAAATCTTCTTACAAGTTTTTTCGTAGGATGCATAGTTTCCGAGATAAACGCGGTTGGACTTTCAAAAAATCGAAAAATTGCAATTTTTGAACCCGAATAACTTTTGATTAAAAAATAAAATAGCAATTCTGCCTACGACATTTGAAAGTGCAAGTCAAATTATACCGGTTTTAATAATTTGCATTGCTAAAAATTAATTTTTTTATTGTTAAACAAATCTATAAACAAATAGTGCTTGAGTGATGTTTTCAATGCATCTCTAATTTAAAGTCAAACGAGTAGGAACAAGTACAAGCGCCTTTGGACAGGCTATTTCTACGTAGCCATGCATTAAAACGCATGCATTGGGCACGGGAAACACTATTTGTTTATAGCTTTGTTTGACAATAAAAAAAAATAATTCTTAGCAATGCAAATAATCAAATCCGGTATAATTTGACTTAAACTTTCAAATGCGGTAAGCAGAATTGCTATTTTATTTTTTAATCAAAAGTTATTCGGGTTCAAAAATTGCAATTTTTCGATTTTTTGAAAGTTCAACCGCGTTTATATCGAAAACTATGCATCCTACGAAAAAATTTGTAAACACATTTTTTGCTTAGAATGACCCAAAAAATATAAAAATGTTTTGTTTTGCGAAAAATCGCTGCTATGTAATTCCTCAAGTTCTTTGTTTATAACAATCTTATCGACATCCGGATCAATTGTTACCCAAAAGATTCGTGTTCTACGGGTCAAAATACATAAAAAAACTTGGGTAAGTCCATCTGAATAAAGGAGGCCGTTGTACCCCCCCCCCTGGCGACAACACTATAGGGTTCTTAACTTTTTTTAAAAAGTTTTCAGGTTCTTTGTAATATTGAAATAACTAGTGGTTGAATCTTATTCTCCACATACCATTATCACAAATAGGCCCCTATATCCTTCTCACTACTTTTCTTTCAAAAGTATTGATATGGTTTATTGATTTTTCTGGGACGATCCATCTTTCTTTTCCATATGTTGCTATTGGTTGTATGATGGTTTTATATATTTTGAACTTTACCTCCTTATGGATGTGTTTTGATCCAAACACTTGCGACAGAGAAGAGTATGCTTTGTTAGCAACAATTATACTTTTACATAATTTCCTCCTTCCTCGCTACTATCCTCAGTTATCTGTATGCCCAGGTGTGTGACCTGTTCTACCACGTCTATGTTTGAAACGTCTGTTATCAAGTTTAGTTGTTTCCTTGCTTGTATTGGGGCTTAAGTTTTATCTACGTTGACGGCTATCCCTATTTCTTTCGCATATTCTTCAAGCTCCACATAAAGTTCTGTGATGCCTCTTATGGATCAGCCCATCAAGTTTATCATCTGTATATATCACAATCTGTTAAGACTTATTAAACAATATATTTTTTGGGTTTACAGACAATTTTATTATAACATATTCCACCGGCACAAAATTCCGCCACCCAAAATTTTTGATTAAGTTTGACAATCTATAACTATCTTATTTTTACTCTGATTTTCAAGATTCTTGCATCAGTTTGTAGGTACAGGTATTGATGTCGTTTTTTATTATTCCGGTAACAAAATTTCTTTCGTTTAGATGGCATTATACGAGGGTCAATGGAAGCATTGTATTTTCTCCTAATTTTAAAAGATTCTTTGGAAAAATTGGAGGGCTGATTTTGTTTCATACTCCTTTTTATTATCCTGGAGGTATCACTAAGGTTTTGTTTTTTTAATTATCCGAATATCTCTTTTCTTGTAAGTGCTGTAAATAAAAACACTGCTTTGATGGTTTTTTGAATTAAAAATATCAAATGCACTAAAATTAACAAAACAAAATTAACAACAAAACAAAACAATTCAATAGCGGGTATGTCCACCTCCTGCAGCAACGACTGCTCGCATTCTCTTTGGCATCGAATAAAGATGTGTTATCCTTGCTTGAGGAATAGCCTGATATTCCTCTACCAGGGCCATAACTGTACCAAATTTTCTGGAGGCCTAGGATGACGGCGAATAGCTTTTTTTAATTCATCCCATAAATGCTCAATATGATTGAGATCTGGGCTGCATACAGACCATTCTAATCTTATCAATCCAACCTCTACTTTATGAGCCCTTCAGTGCTTTTATTTACAAAAAATGGTACAGCTTTTACAAGAAAAGCGATATTCGGATAATTCAAAAAACAAAATTTTAGTGATACCTCCGGGATAATATGACAGGACTATGAAACAAAATCAACTCTTCCATTTTTCCACAGAATTTTTTAAAGTTAGGAGAAAATACAACGCTTCCATTCACCCCTGTATAATACTATGCAAGCAAAATTTTTGTGTTACCGGAATAATACCAAACGATATAAATACATGTACCTACAAACTGGTGCAAGAATCTTGAAAATCGGAGCACAAATAATAAAGTTATAAATTGTCAAACTTAATCAAAAATTTTTGGGTGGCGGAATTTTGTACCGGTGAGTGTATATTAAACAGAGTTTTAGGCCATTAGTTATCTACAGCGGATCTGTCAATTGTTCTTTGACTTGTATTTATTTTACCAATTTCCTTGGTATACCAAATTCTCGCATAATTTAATATATTTTATAAAACCTAATCTATTACTGAATAGTTTTTACACACATGATATTACTAGAATTTATTTACTTATTTATTTTAGCTTTTTTGTTTAAATATATTTTTAATAAAAATATTACATGGTTTGTCATGTATCAATATTTTTTTTTATTTTTAGGATTACCCACAATATTCCATCTGTTTGCTCATAACATACCGGTAGAAGAACGATCGAGAGCCTTTTCATACCTCCTGGCATCTGGATCTGTCGGCCAAACAGTTGCTTCTATAGTTTGTCCACACTTATCGTGGGAAGCATGTTTTTACTGGTTTGGCTCCTTCGGATTCCTCTGGCTCGTTCTATGGCACTGTTTCTATCACGAAGACGGCTTTAGCAGTGAAGAAACTTTACCGTTACATAGCCAAAAGGTGATATCGCACAACATCCGCTGGGCAGATTTCATATTCAGCAAACCGTTGTGGGCGATATACACTGCTCACTTTGCAATGAACTGGTCATCGTACATTATAATGCAGTGGTTACCGACATATTTATCTAGATACTTAGGGGGCAATGCTCATAGTTTAAGTTTAACCGCGGTACCATACATTGTGAACTCTATATTCGGTGTAATAAGCGGTCATGTGGCTGATGGTTTGCTTGGAAATAAGAATTGGTCTGTTTTAAATGTAAGAAGACTCATGACAAGTATAGGACTGATTGGACCAGCTCTGTTTCTAGCGATTTTCTGTGTCGTTGATCACTTGGCGTTCGCTCTCATTCTCGTCAGTATATCCATGGGTCTTTCAGCCAGTAACTCGGCCGGGCATTTGAGTAACCATGTAGACATTGCTCCAAATTACGCAGGAACGACATTCGCTATAAGTAATACCATTGCAACCATTCCGGGAATACTTTGTGGACCAGTAACAGCGAGCTTAGTGACTTACTCGAACGGAAAGTGGATGTCTGTATTTCTTGGTGCTACATTCATAAACCTGACTGGTGCTTTTATATACTTTACGAACAGTGTTGCTACTCAAGTTCTTTGAATAGGTTGAGAATGTATAAAATGTATTTATTTAGGTTAAGAAAGAAATACATAATGTTTTTAGAAATTACATTTGTGTTTTAATACCTTTCTACTTTTTAAGTAATAAATACCTACTATATAATATATAAACAAGATATTAAAACAAAGAAGTCAAATTTTACGTTTTATTAGTTAAAGCAGCAAAAATATTTTGACAATTTAAATTTTAGCGAATGCAATATCGCATTCTATGAGAAATTCACACCGAGAATACAGTACGGCTAAGATAGGGCAATACATATCTAATGAGGAATTAACGCACAGGGTTGTCGGTCTTCACCAGTACACCAGTTGTTGATTGCTCTCTCAAGAGCGTCGCACAGGAACTGTGGCAACACTGAATGCGCATTCCTATCTTAACCGTACTGCAATCCGTAAAAGTATTACTGGTTGCATCATTAATAATAAGAAATTTATCAACAAATGGACGGGATTCCTCCCTGCAGAAAGGAACCAAACCACAAATACGTATTTTTTCTATTAAGAGTCTCATAGGTTGTAAAATACCCCGTAGATACTTGTGCAGAAAAGAACCAAGCCAAATACGATATGTACCGTCCCCTATGAGCGAAAGAACCAACCAGCATTATCGTTGCAGCATGACAGCGTTCTGCAGAAAAGATCCATGTGGGTTGGTTCGTTTATGCAAATTCACTTAAGTTATTTTGCAGAAGGGAACCAGGCTACAAAAGTGTCTACCAAATTATTAAATCCCAGTAATTTCATATGAAATTATACGCCTGATTATGTAACTCAATAATGGAAAATAAATGTTTGTTAACTTTGAATTCACTTAAGTTGTTTTGCAGAAGGGAACCAAGCCACAAAAGTAAATTTTTTTTTAAAAACTGTTTTCTTGAATTCACGGGACTTCCAGATTTTGAAATCGAACAAATTATTAAATCCCAGTAATTTCATATTAACATTATTTTTTATATTATACGCCTGATTATGTACCTCAATAATGAAAAATAAATGTTTGTTAACTTTGAATTCACTCAAGTTGTTTTGCAGAAGGGAACCAAGCCACAAAAGTGGATCTTTTTTTGGAAAACAACTATTTTCTTGAATCAAACAGTATGTGTGAAATCAAATCTAATGCATATATTGCCGATTTTAATGTTAAACCATGATTATTTTTAATAGAGAATTTTAAATTTTATGGTAAAGTTTTTGGCTAATATCTCAGTTTTAACAAAGTGTAGTTTGGATCCTTATTTCTGCAGAATCCCGTCCAAATAATCTTGTTCTTGTGCCTATCAAATACGTATATATTAACATAGACTGAGCCTACCCTCCGCGCTTCCTGACGACAAGATCTCTTGGACTGGTTTGCGGTATCTCTTTCTAGCACATTGTATCGAGAAACTAACATGAAACTAAATGGAGGTATAAGCACGGAAAGGGAGGGATACTGTCGCAGCTGTACCACCGAACAACAGTTGTTCGGTGGTCATGTTGAACGAAGTGACGACCCCCCTTTTTTTTTTTGTTCGGTGCTGTTTCACTCTTACGCATAGTACAGCATGACACTCTGTCTATGTCAATATAATATATTATATTATACGTCTATGGTGGCTATCTGTGACGAATGTTCGCGATCATCATGGCGATATTTATCTGATCTGCAGCAGCGCGGTAAAGCTGCACAGATGTTGTGTTGGACCAGGTTCTAAGGTTCTTTAACCACGATGTTCTTCTTCCTGGACCGCGCATTCCAATATGTCCGAAATATTGTTACTTTCGAGATTTTATGATGGTTAGTACCTCTCGGTTCTTCTTCATTCTTTTGAGGAACTTCTTCTCATTTCCACATCTCAAATACTTCCAATGTTCTCCACCTATCTTCGTTCAACTCCACGATTCAACACCATAAAAACGGACAGAGAAGACGTAGCATTATTCTTTGGTTCTTCTTCATTTTTCTGAGGACCTCCTCATTTGTGACTCGGTGAGTCCACGGGATTTTAAGTATTCTCTGATATAGCCATATCTCAAATGCTTCCAATTTTCTGCACATATCTTCGTCAGAGTCCATGATTCAATACCATAAAAAAACAGAGAAGATATAGCATTCTTACTTTTATTCCAAGAGAGAGGTTTTGGCTCTTGAAAAAGGCCCCCATCCGGTTGAAGGAGGATCTACCATTTCCGATGCGCCCTCTTATCTCTTGGTTGTTGGTCCATTCTTCATTTTTGATGGTATGATGTAGTTGTACTGGGTCACTTTTCTACATGGGTTTGGTTGACGTAGAGTTAACCGTCTGTTATGTTTTTCTTGCTAATGATCATAAACTATGTCTTCTTTACGTTTATATTGAGTCCATATTGTTGACTGTAATACGTAATTTTGTGTTCATAAGGACTTATAGGTCTTCTAGGCTGTCCGTAAATACTATGTGATGTCATCTGCATACCTGATATTGTTTAGTAGAAAACTTTTTTCAGTTTCATGCAAAGCTTCGATAAATATTCTTTCATAGTAGAGATTGAACATTAGAGGAGACAACATACAGCCTTGCCACCTTTCCAAGCATGATTTTCACATATTCGGTGTGTTCACCTTCAACTCAGATTTGTTTAAGTTGTTGAGTAGAGATAGTGCAAACACTCGTGACCACGGCGCAGTAGACGAAATTTGATTTAGTCCCCACTTCCATGCGAAACGCACTGTACTATGCAACGTGAAAATATCCGCCTTCGCGCAGTCCATGGTCAGGAGTGTTTGCACTATCTCTATCTTTGTGATTATTGTTATTGATTCGTTGTTCATTAGTTTGAGCAGTTCTGCTTGTATATTATCGGAGCCTGCTTTACCATCCTTTAGCTGTGTTATTGCAGAATAAACTTCCTGCTGTAATATTGTTAGTTCATCATTTACCTCTTTTTCTAGTTCAAAGGCGTCGACTCTTTGGTCTTCAAATAGTTTTTATAGGTATTATTTTCACGTTCTTACTTTATTCTGTTTGTCCAAAATGATGTTTCCGTCAGCATTAAGATTCCTGTTAAATAACAATTGAATAAAAAACGCAATTAACATAGTATCTTTATTACAAATACTAAAGTAAGTACAAAATATTCAAAAATTTGATATCAACTTAACACGATAATTGGCACAAATCTCTAACAATGAGTCACTATAAAATTATCAAAAAAGATATGAAATTTTGACAGATAATCGAGATCACACAAGCCCTAGGATGCAATAACATAACATGTACATATATAATTTAATTAATGGATATTTACAACAAACGATTATATTAACAAAGTAAATATATATAAAACGTTTTACGTGTTGAAATATAATTCGTTTCCACTGAAGCTGATTATAATCAAGCCGGAGAACGATATTAAAAGTTGATACCTCTGTAGATACTGAAATAGTTGGCGATAGACTGTGAAATATTTGACAGATGTGGCTTATGTTCAGACTTTTATTATTTGGTAAGCTGGCAACCCTGTGCATGTCTAGGTTTTCGTATTCACAGAAACGAGAGACAGCATCAGAGACATGTTAACCCTAGACAAGGCATACTGAGCAAAAAAACGTAATCTTCATGAGCATTTTTCAGTGCGTCACAAATGATAGAAAAAAAGGTAAGTCCGTGATAATATACATTTTAGTGACATATTTTAGTTAAATCTGACAGTTGTCACATTTTATTTGCAATTTGGCATAAAATCAAATCAATTGTGTTTATTGCATTTATAAAATGGTATTTTCTTTGATTTGTATAGTCTTATAAATTGAACAGATTATATTCGTAGATATATTATATAATCCGTAAATATTTTTTTTTCGATTATAGCGCCATCTATTGACAACTAGAATAAATGTTATAAATGTCACCGACGAAATGTAATCACCGACGTGCGTTTTTTATGTGACATGCAATTTAATGCGTTAGAAAGAAATCGAAAAACGTGACGGACTGAAAGATCCTCATGAGAAAAAGCATATCTCTCTTTTTACTAAGCGATACCGCTCATATGAGTGACAGAGATGGCTAGACCACTCAAAATGAATATTGACCAATTGCGTCCTTGATATCCGCGTTACACCTCGATGCACAGAGCGGCCCATAGCTAGCCTAATCTACAGGTTAATTTATCTATGGACAGCATTCACAACTATTCACAAGTTACTCACCGTGGATGCATATGACCTAGTCGTGCATGTTGTTCTGAAGCTATTTCCTTGTGGCATTTTTATGATTAACTATTTAGATGGTTTATTTCCCATCTAAATAACTAGTCTATTATAAATTATATTCAAGTACAAGTAATAGGGCTTTTCATTCACAGTGATTTGTTTCGAGCTTCTGTCATGTGTCGTCTAATATTAATATATCTACGTCATACGTCTTTGGTTTGTATCATTGGTCCTACCAATAACGTATGACGTAGATATATTAATTTAGATGACACATGACAGGAGCTTGAAACAAATGACAATCGATGACAAGCCCTATACAGTCCACAGTGTTGTTTCTAATTTAACCAGTAAATCAGCGAAAAGTAACCTGAGTAACCTAAAAAGAACAGTCCTGTGTTTAAAGCATTATATTTGATTCCAAAAATCACAATATCCAAATACTTTCATGGAAGATATGTGTGAATGTATACTGCACGCATAAACCAAAAGTATCAACTGATAATAGTCCTAAGTTTTCCTGTACGGTACTATATTAACAACGTTATTAATAATCTTCTTTCAGAGATATTTTTTAAATAAATTATTTACAACCGTATTTACCAACGCTTCCTATAACTCTTAACAGCTCTTTTGAACGAACAGGTTTTCACCGGATCTATGTTGTTTACCGGAAAAGAGAGAACAGAGGAAAGAATTATGAAAGGCAAAAAAACTTATGAAATGAATGGAAATCTGCTGAAAAGCAAGACTCTAAATAAGAGAACAAAGATGACCCTATACAAGAGCTTAGACTTCTTACATATGGGATGGAAACAACGACGATTAACAAGAAAGGAAGATAGCCTTCTAAAATTTAAAAGGAAAAATAATGAGCACGATACTGGGCAACAATGTAACAACATAGAATGAAGGGAGAAAATATAATCAGATACATAAAATCTCTTCGCTTGAATGGATAGGACATATATAGAGACGCCACACTCAGATATATTGAGAAGAATAACTAACTGGACACGGACACCAATATGGTCCAGGTGAAGACGAATGCCTAGAACAAGATGGCTGGATGATGTAGAAGATATTAGAACAATGAATGTTTAAGACTGGAAAATTCAGTGCAAGTGAAATGTTATGTGTATTCTGTATTACTATATGGATGTGAAACCTGGATCATGAAGGTTAACACGATTAACAAATTAGAAGCCTTTGAAATGTGGTCGTATCGCAGAATACTCAAAATATTATGGGTTCAACGCATTTCAAACAGAGAAGTCTTAAACAGAGTAGGTCAAGGCGAAAGTGACTTGACGTATAATGAGATGTAGCAGATACCGAATATTGCAGTTAATACTCAACGGAAAGGTCTAGGGAAAAAGTGGAATTGGTAGGAAGAAATATTATTGGCTCTGAAACCTTCGTCAATGGACTGGCTTATCAGCAGATCAATTATTACATGCCGCGCAATATCGAGAATGTTTTCGGCAAATTGTCATGGAAGTTACCCACTCCTAAAATTTGGCCACGGTACTCAAATAAGAAGTAGGTACTTAGACGGTGGTGAATACGGCTGTAGACTTTCTTTTATTTAAAGCACTGTATACATTAGCACATGTACTTTTGCGACCAAAAAGGGGAAACATTCAAAACTTTTTCACGTCATATAAATAAGATATTGTTTTGTGTTAATGTAGTTACAACAATAAAAAATAATGATAAAATTAACATTAACAACCTGCATTTACAAGTGAGCAAACTTAATTATTTTTTAAAATAAATTATGTTAAAAATTGATTTAAGCGCGCCCGCATTCGCTGAGCTGACCGTGCGCCTTAGAGCGCGTTATTAAAAGTTCCCTATTCGCAAAATTAAATTCTGACAGAGGGCGCTCAAAATTTCAAAGATGGACGATAACTCAAGGAAAACAATTCATTTTGTTCTAAAACGTTAAATTAAAATAATTTAGACGAGTGTTTTGCCAATAAGACAATTAAAGACAACTCAAAATTATGTTTCATCTGTATGCATTCGTTAAAATTTGATGCTAACTACCGATTTGTTAAAATCTGCCCCCCCCCCCCCGATAATCACACAGCGTTTTAAAAATTAATTATTAATCTATCTTAAAATTTCTAATTTTGTTTTTAATTTAATTTATAGGCCACTACAATTTATTTTACACTAACAGTACTAGGTGAATTATATTAAAAATATAAGAAGAATATTAAAAATAAGTACTAGGTGAATTTATTTTATAAAAATTGTGTTTTGGAAATTATGAGGTGGCCGGAATATTTTGTATAACAATGTACATTCTATGTACAGAATATATACTGCATTTTATTTATTTATTTAATTTTACAGTCGCTTAAACATTAAAAAATATTACGTTTAATACAAACTTTAAATTAACAAAATGTGTGATTTGGCATTAGTTAGTTTACGTCATTACGTAAAGTATAATAGGAATGAATACTGAGGAACACTGCAATAGTGTTTTTAAGTCGAATTCACTGTTAATTACAAAATAAACTGACCGCAAATATGTACACAAATTAACGACCAAGTCAATGTTTTCCTCGAGTTGATGCTTTTCAAATTTGCCACCAGGCGTCGCCCACTTTGCAGTTCCTCGCCAATCTTGGTCAAAAATGAACATAGAAACATATACCAAAGCTTAAAATGTTTTGAGTTATTCTATAATTTCCACTGGCCAGATTTTCAAAGTTTATAGTTTAATTTTGTTTAAATCTCTTGTAAACATATTTTTTTTCTTTTTTTGGCATGGGCTGTCTCCACTCAGCCAGTCACAATATTATAAACATATTAATTCGCAATTTTTTAGTGAAATGTTTGATTGTTTAAACTTTTTTATTAATAAAGATAAAGTAATTTTGCAAAGTGTTGTTAAAGCTGAAACAATTACCTTTAAAATGAGGCTTTGAAAAGTTAATCGCGTGTATGAAAGCTAAGTTATACTTGGAAAAGCCCCATCGAATGCCTATTTTGCAGTTGTTTTTCACGAATTTTGTTATAACTCCGGTTCTAACAACCGGATCAAAGTTCATAGAACGTTATTTTGTTAATTTTTTCAAAAGTACAGTGGAACCTCGATAACTCGGATTAATCGGGACCGCGGCCGATCCGAGTTATCGAAAATCCGGGTTAGCCGGAGAATATGGTAAAAATTAATAAAATACGGTATACTTACAGATAAACTCCATTAGAATTGAAATAACATGAAATATATTTATAAATATGCACAGTACCTATACATCAAAATTACTAAAAAAAAAACACCAAACACAAACGTAAGCAAACGGAAGCGAACAATACAAGACACACAATACAGTCACAACCATGTTAGGTTATTTAAGAACAGTGAAAACTAAAGACCATTGTTTATAAAAGAATTTTTTAAATAGTCTTTCCTAAACAATGCTAAGACAGTTTGAAATAAAAAGGAATAGGTACTACAGACAGGTGCCTGTTGTTTCTGCGGCGTGTGCTATGAGTCATTTTTACTATCGTATAGTTCAAATTACACACATACACATTATCTCTCAAAAATATTATATTACATACATTTTTATTGTTAAAAGGTTTGTCTGATAATTAACTATTTTAAATAGGCCACATAACTAAATAAGCCACAATTAAATTGAAAAATAATTTTATGAACGTTTCGACGCCCAAATCGGGTCGTTGTCAAAATACAAAGTATTGAAAATCAAAATGTTTATCTGATGAAAATCAGTCCGGGTTAGCCGGACTTCCGAGTTATCGGGGGCCGACTTATCGGGGTTCCACTGTAATAATTTTCATTTTGGTAAAATGAAATATCTCTATGGTCTGTTTTTAAATCAAGAGGAGTAATTCAAATTTACCGCGCCGTAATTCTTCTTTGTAATTGGTCCAACCTCAGGCAAGTTTACTCCACTGTTATCAAATGAAGGGTACAGGGGGAAAAGGAGGAATGTCAGAAATGTTCATTTTTTGTTTTAATAATTCATTAGATAGGGAATATTCTATACTTTATTATACGTAAATAACACTGGTTAAAAATGAGTTGTGTCATGAGATAACACGAATAATAAAATACCTATACAGAAGAAGAAGGGGGAATATCATGGTGTTACCGGTTAAGAAGGCTTTTATTGTTACACATTGTTTTCGTGTGACCACAGAGTAAACATACCAAACATATGATTTAAAAAAAATACCATATACATTAATACCATTAATATACATAATACATAAAGTGACCTTCCTTCTTTTTCCCCTGTACCCTTCAAATATTGACACTAATGACATTTATAAAATTTTGACATTACTGACATTTCATAGGTTAATTAATTTATATCGGCGATTTTTGTGTTTTCTGCGTTATTACTTTAATTTTTAGTCTACTTTTATATAAAAAACAATCGTTTTAGAACTCTTTAGCGACGTATTAATATAATATAATATGTATGGATTACCGTCGAAGGCCGATATGATCCAGCAAAAAAGAAGATGTATTTGGTGACTTTTCTGGTGACTTTCTTGGGTGTGAATCTGTCTTTTTAGTTTACTCCTCTTGGTTTAAAAACAAACTATAAGAGTTTAAAAATACAATCATTTAAGCAACTAAAGAGTGAGCCCACGTGCTTCTTGATGCTTGCTTCGTCTATATTCACACGGCCTCCAATTTACAAGAATTTTGTTCTATCGGTCTTCTTTTTGTCTTATATTGTGTCCGGTAAATTTTTCCATTTCAATTTTGCAACTTCTTGTTTAACATCCCTCACTTTTGTTTTCTTTATCCACTCGTTTCTCTTTTTTTCCATTAGTCTTATGTGCAACATTTGTCTTTCCATTGCTCTTTGTGTTTTTATGATTTTCTCCTTGTTTGCTTTTGTAAACGTCCACATTTGGGAACCATAAGTGAGAACAGGGAGTACGCATTGATTGTATACCTTGGTCTGAAGATGTTGTGGATATCTTTTGTTTTTAAGAATGTAGCTTAGTTTGCCAAATACCACACATGCCAGTCTAACTCATCTTTTGGTCTCTGCTATTTGGTTTTCCTTGTTAGTTTTATAATTTGGCCCAAATAAACTTAACCCAAATTTATCCTGGTAGCCTCGAAAAATCGAATCTAGGCACCAAAAAAACGTCAAAGAATTATGTATATGAGACATAAAAGTGCATACTCAACCACCCCCTGGCGCTTACACTAAATAATATAAAAGTTTCCTTTTTGGTCGCAATTTTAAATATTAAAACATCTACAACATAATTTCCAGCTGAAATAAGATATAAACTGTTTTAAAAAATCTAATTGTAATTTTGTTTAAAAATATCACATAAGTGTATTTTCCGCTGCGTTTGTTACATAACACCAGTTATATATATTCGAATATAGCTCGTAGCTCAATTTGTACAACTATAAAAATCACATTTTTTTAAAACTAAGTCCAGTCCTTTATCCTAATTTATGTACAGGGTTAGAACTCTATGAAACGAACATACCGTTATAACATATAATCTCGCAACACCGCAAAATATGCAACCTACAGTTTATTGTCAGAGAGAGAACTAAACAATTTTGAGTAGGTATTACCTACCTATACTTTCTTTCTAAATAATTACTTTTTAAGTAATAGGTACTTTTACTTTCTGTATTTAAAAAAAATCGATTTTTGTTTTTTTACGTAAAAACATTCCTTGGTATCTTGAAATACTGTTATAAAACTTTATTCAGAAATTCGAAATAGAAACGAAGTTAGAGCTGTATTTATAGCGGTAGGTACCTACCTGAGCTTAAACTCGTTTGTATACAACTACGCTCGCGAAGCCTGACCTGTGTAGCTGCAATTCGACACAGCTCAAAAATGATGGTTGTCGCAAAATTGACTTTATGAATACTATAGATTTAATAGAAGTATTTAATTGAAATTTTAGCATGGATTTGAATATATTTGTTATTACTATCACTATTCTTCAAGTAGAACTTCAATTTTGTATTTAAACATTGCTAAAGATGCTTTACATGTTCTAGAATATTATCCACAAACTCTTCCTCTATAGTGTATTATATAGTATATCATTGTATGTTCACTTTTTAGACTTCCAATCTTGTATATATATTCAATTATAATAAAGGTTTAAAGAATCCTAAGCCCTTTTGAAACACTTCACAACAGTTATCTAAATTAAACAATTGTGATAATGTACAGAAATATGTAACAAATGAAGAATTCTTAGATTAATGTTAAAACAAAAAATACATGAAGATGACAAGGAAGAACTAAGTCTTCAAGCGATACCAACTGGTCAAAATTTGGAAAAATTTGACAAATTTAGGTACAATAAGTTTCATGCTACAGGGAACAATATAGATAATGAGAGAAATACATTAACATATATTAATTCATAAAAAATGAAACAGAAAAAAGTACCTTCTTCAGAAGAAGTATCTAAGGAATTGATTAAAAATAGAGGTGCAGAATGACTAATGAGCATCTAAAAATGAAAATTGGTGTATGGTAAACAGAAGAAATTCTTAATATTACGGTATATTGTTATTTCATATTAGATACGCAGACGATACCGTATTGCTGAAGTATCTGATGATACGCATCACCAGAAGATAGACACCTTTAGAAGAAGAGGTGTATACATTTTAGATAAAAATCGAAACTGATTAAGAAAAACTCATCGAAAAGGAAGTTTTAGGATAATTACACTGTACAATTTCATCAGAGAAGTGTTGGACAAGATTGCTTTGATATGTTCTAAGGAAAAACCAAAGGAAATATGAACAAGAACCACCTTTAAAAACTAGCTTTATGTGACGCATTTTTTGATGATAAAAGAAAACATGAACAAATATTTATAATTCAAAAACCTATAGTACCTATTATTGTACCTTACTTACCTCTGTATTTTCCTTCACTTTATAATTTAGTTGTAATGAAATAAATCGCAAATACAATAAAAAATAAAATATAATAACCTAAATTTCATGCTTTTCTTAATAGAAAACCTCACCTTTGATCTTCTTTTTGTATCATTTGACTTCATTAAATAAGAATAGATTAAAGTCTATCAAATTCTATATTATCTAAACCTTATACCAAAATGTACTCTATACCGTATATAACTAAACGTTCCTTACTTTTTGTTCTGATAAAACAGAAAAGATTTCATAAAGGGCTTAGACAAAGTAAGACAAATCCTATCCTAAAAGTATGTAAATTCAGTCTGGAATCTCTATAGAAATTATAGGTACAACGGGCTTCAGTAGATCGGCTCTCTTGACAACTTTTTCTCGTATGTCCACCTGGGGCTCCAGTTCTACGCCGTTGGTGCGTCTCTCGCTGTGATAAGCTATGTTGGCGTATTCTTGTAATAGCGGACAAGCACCTAGTACAAACGAGCAAAAGTCTTTTCTTATACCGAACCACCCTAAAAACAAAGTTAATTTTTTTAATTAAGATTAAGAGACTTAAGAGTCCGCCTTATAGGTTTACTAAATAACATTCTGAACCTTTTCTTGGGAATCATAAAGATCAAAATATATAGAAGATGTGACGAGCTCACTGTAACGGTTCGTTACGTTACGAAATTATTTTTGAACTTTTTAATTATTTTTATAATTATTTTCTCTTGATCTCTGAATTAAATTCTTTAATTTTCTCGTAATCAACTATTTACGTGACGTCACACTTCGGTGTCCCGAACGTACTACACGCCACCTAGTGGTGAATATGACTTCGTGTTCTGAGAGAATTTGACGTTTACCTTGACGGAGAAGCGCCTTTCGCTCGTTACTTGACTCGTGGAGCCGGAATAGTGTAGTACCAGTACCCAAAATGGCGGAGAATATCTCCAGAAATTAATTAAGTTTTGTCTACAGTTCCCAGTTTGACTTTAAAATAATATTATAGTACCCAGCTGTGTCTTGAACCAGGGAAAACGGCAGTCCACTAGGAGTTTATTCCCGGTAATTATTCACTTTTTATATAGTCAGGTTTTTTATATGACCGCTTATATTGATTTTGTAAAATTTTGGAATCTTATTGTTGGATTCAAATCAATTTCTATTTGGATTTTATATAGATTAATCGATGTTTATTTAAGATTCCGTCCAGGAAAATTCTATATTCTTTTTCTAGTATTTTTTTTAACATAACCAAACATATGAATTTCTAAATTAATGTTGTTGGAAATAATCCAATTTGCAGATCCAATATCTATAAGTAATATTCATTCAGAGAAAATCCTAACCTTATTTTTTTGTCATACAAAAGTCAAAATTTCTTTTGAATTATACCAACATCATTAATAATAATTATCCTATAATATATTGTTCTAAATATCATATTCTGTATTTAAATTCTACATCAAGGTCACACTCATACCTTTTCACATCTGATAAGCTTTGCTATGTTTTTTTTATTGCTGTTCATTCTAAAAACTTGTTCCTCATTATTTCTTCTTTTGTTTTTTTACTCACACATGTTCGATTAGAAATTGAAACTAAGACTGGGAAACTATTTGTTTTAGCCTTTTGGGGAAATAATATACTTAACACAACATGGAAAGTCATGGACCCTCAACCACCTGAGAGGAACCTCCTATTCCGGCTACAGTCACAGTCAACCTGGGAGCAAGCTGGAGCATTGCAGCTCCATTTTCTATCTTCTACACCTGTGCTTACAGGAAGCACGGTTTGGCACTATCCTAGTGCTCATTTTCTGGGAACCTTTTGTTTAGTTGTTCAAGGAATAGGTTTGTTTGGGAACATTCAGTTTGGTGATTTTAGTAACTATTGCGTATCATATCACAGGCATTTAGTTGATGCACTATGTTTATTTTTTTTAAGATTTAGCTTACCTTTGTTTCGTTATATAACATATTTATATATTAGTGTAGTAAGTTCCCAAACTATTGTATCTACGGTAAGTTACTTGTGCACAAGGAATAAGCCCAGAAAATTAGTTTTTTTTTTATATTTGTCGGTATTTGATTTAGTTGTACGTAGCAAACGTACTATAACCGTTTGGTACAGGTAGTCTCATGTGAGTTGTACCCTATATATAAGTAAGAGGTATTTTAATTTTGTAACATGTAACATCATTGTTACATTACGGTATATTGTTTAATATTGTAACCATATACCTTTTGTCATGTTAGAGTCACATCCTATTCATTTTGTAACTCAGAGATTGTGCAAATCTAGCTAGTTATTTTTAATAAATATTTACTTATTTTGTATATCATTTATTCTTATTATTCCTTTATGTTCACATTTAATGATTTAATATATTTAATATAGTTTTGCATATCCATATATCGCTAGCCTAACTTCATTCGGTTTGGGTTTGTCTATTCATACTTCTTTTATTAGTTCATCCCATCTCTTCATCTTTGCATCTTCCTCTACTAATACTACTGCAAAAGTAGTATTTTGTTTCATCGGCTTCTCCAACGAGAAGCTATTTTCTTTCTCTTTTCATTTTTGTTAATTTTGTTACACATTAAACTTCTGTTCTTTCTCTTTTCTACTTCGGTTGGAGTTTATCATTCTCTTTACTTTCACTCCAAGAGAAGTTTTCTTTTTTGTTACATCACCAGCCAAGAAAATTTAGCTTCAGAAAAAGCATGGGGACACGAGAAGCAATATTCTGTCTTCAACCTCTGGCACAAAGATCAACAAGTAGACCTTTTTGTTCGTTTTATAGATTTTGAAAAGGTGTTCGACCAGGTGTATCACAGAACCTTGATGGAGATATTGAACGACATTGGAATCGACAAAAGAGATTCTCAAATTATAGGAGGTATTTATTGGAATCAGACAGCAATATTTGACCAATGGTAATACTTCAAGGCCAATTGAAATATAACGAGGTGTCAGACGGGGTTGTGGGCCATCACTGATGAGAATAAGTACAGATAAAGAGCGCTAAAGATCATCAAAATTAGAAAAGTTAGCTATCTAGGATAAATAACGAGAAATGGAAAGTACCACCTCGCGCAATTGATCATCCATTGGTAGATTGAAGAAATGTTAAAGACTGGACCGGCCTTGATTAAATATCCTTGTTTAGAGCCGCATTGGACCGAGACATATTTGCTAGTGTAGCTGCTAACCTCTACTAGAGGAGACAGCCCCACAAGATGAAGAATATACCAGGATTGATTACCGAGTTCCACGACTTTTTAAAGTATGTGGCAACATTGCAACCGACCTGTAGACAGAATTGTTAATTTCATTTTTAAACCCAAGAAAATATAACCGATGAGATAAATCGATGAAGAGCATAACTTTTATTAGTAAACTCTTGTAAATTTATGTATACTTACATTTATTTCCTCCTTTGGCACTAAATGACATTAAAATAAGAGTGATAAAAGATACAAAAAGTGGGCTGGCAACTGCTACATACGATAACCGAATATCGTCGTCTAGTTTATCAGCTAATAATACCTAAAAAGTACATTCCAATTAGTGGTTTCAAATAAAATCCAATCAAATTGAGATATGTAAAGAATTAAAGAGAAAGAAAAATTATATGCTTGGCAGCAACGCGATAAAGTTACAACAAAATTTGATAGAACTTCTAACAGGTGGCGCTAGTGCTACATATTAATATAATACAAATACATTGTTTAATAGTTTATAAGTGAACTAGTAGTTCTTTATTGTTTACTTTAAAAGTACTTACTTGAAATACAAGTATAGGAATAACTAGAAATGTATAACCAACAGCAGAAATAAAACTACTTCTTCTTTGTTGAGCGTTAACTTCTGGAGTTCTTAACAAAATGGCAGCAAAAATGATTGTATATAAAACACCAACCTAAAACAAAGATAGACACTGTATACGAATGACTAGTAATGAAGTTAACATACAATACAGTGACTTAATAGTTTCTTGTAAAATAATTGACAATTTGGTATGAACATAGACCTTTCTCATTCATCTCCATTTATCCTTATCCATTTTTCTATAGGCTTTATTTCTTTAAATTGTTATATTCTTAAATTCATCAACAAACCAATGATTTTTACATGCACACCTGTTTTGCTGCTGCTTCAATATCTTCCTTCCTTTATCCCGGACCAGTACACCATTTACATTTTGATCCTTCAGTCTTTTTGGTGATGTTTTCTAGTACCGTTCTGCAACTATTGCATCTCTCAGCTGTTGCACATTTCATTTCTTTCTAGCCGTCTTATTTTCTTTGCTGACGTTTGAAATACTAGCCCTCAATGTTAAGATCACTAGACAATGATCTAAGTCTATGCTTGCGCCTCTATAACTTCTGCAGATGATGGTGAAGGAATGCGAAGTCATAAAAACCATACAAACGAGAAAACTGAACTGTCTAGGCCACATAATGAGAGGGGAAAGTACTCCCTGCTACAGTTCATAACATAAAGAAAAAACTCAGGAAAGAGAAAAGTGGGACGCAGGAGGATTTCCTGGTTGCGAAAGTATGGTATGGGTGCAGTTCAATACAATTGTTCAGAGCTGCAGCCAACAAAGTTAAGATTGCTGTGATGGTAGCCAACCTCCGATAGGAGACGGTACTGCAAGAAGAAAAACTTCTACAGTTCATTATCATAGATTCATATATTAACATAGCCTGAGCATACCTTCCGCGCTTCTTGACGACAAGATCTCCTTGACTGGTTTGATGCTATCTCTTTCTAGCACATTATGTGGAGAAACTAACATGAAACTAAGTGGGGGTATAGAAATGGTAGGGGAGCACTAATGTCGCAGCTTTACTATGTGTAAGAGTGAAACAGCACTGATCCAGAAAAAAATATGGTGTCGCTTCGCTTAACATGACACTCTAATACTCTATGTTATATAAGTCTATGTTCATAATAGGCTATTGATGCTAAAAGGAATTACAACGTTAACGAGATTTTATTGTCTCATATAGTCAACGGACCTCTAAATTTGAAAAAACCGCGGAGTGCTACCATTTAAATGGGTGCGTTTTTCAAAAATGGGTGAATTAGTCCCTAGGCACAGGGTGAATTAGGGTGAGTGCTATGCACTTTTGGTACAAAGACGTCTACAGGAAAATTGTTTCAAGTTAAATTTACTCTCGAAATATTACATTTTAAAGTCAAAAATATTTTTATTTACAAAAATATTTTCAAAAGAAAAGCAAAAAAACAACACGAAAGAACATAACTTTTTTCCACGGGGATATAGGTAGAGACATTGCTTCAGCGAAAAATAACTTCCATCCTTCCTCTTTAAAATGAAGTTTGGTAAAAGTCTCTATGATTTATAGTTTTCTAAATGGAATTTTTCAAAATTCGCCGCTCACAGCATTTTTGGGCCATTTTCCCCATTATTTCGCAAACATTGTTCTGTAACTTTTTTCCGTGCATTTTTAGGTATATGCATTTAGTAGAAAGAGAAGTCAAGTACCTTTAAAATGTTCTATCGTAGAAGGCCGTATGGCTATGTTTAAGCAAGATATGGTTTTTCAAAATTTTATACTTTTAATGATTTTTGATATATTTTACAATTATTTTTAAATTTCTCATTATAACTTTTTTATTGTATATTTGAGTATACATTGTGTAATAAAAAGGAAAGCTCATTTTCTTTACTTTAAAATGGTGTACTGTAAAAATTCTAGGACTATTTTTAAACAAGATAATATGCTTTTTCAAAGTGTGACATAACATACACATGCAATAGTTGGAACCATATGGAAAACTTTTTTAGTATTCATTTTATGAAAAAAAGTTATTCTTTATAAAATGCTCTGCCTAGTCTGAAACCTAAAATGCAATCATCAGATATAAAATTTTATTAATAGTGTACGAGGTATGTTAAAAAACATGAATTTGCTCAGGAGTAAAGTACCTTTATATTTCACATTATCGAAAAGTATTATTAAGAAAAATTATTTGGAATTAAATATTATATTATAATATACAATTATATTCTTCTAAGTCAACACAAACAAGCCTTGTCAAATAAATTTCACAAATCGAAGAATTAGATGTCCACAACTACACCTAAATAATTCACCTATACCAATAAAAACAGAAGTAAAGTACCTGGGCCTTCATCTAGACGAAAAACTTACTTGGAAATCACATATTGCAGCCAAACGACGACACCTCGACCTAAAAGTTAAAAATATGAGCTGGCTAATCAACAGAAGATCGCAACTTTCATTAGAAAACAAACTGACCATCTATAAAACAATACTCAAACCAGTGTGGACATACGGAATCGAGCTGTGGGGCTGTAGCAAACCATTCAACACCAAAATACTACAGACATTCCAGTCAAAAACTATTCGTATGTTAGCTAAAGCCCCATGGTATGTGTCTAACCAAACCCTTCATGCAGACCTCAACATCCCCTTCATCAATGATGTGATTGCTGACCACTCCAGAAGATACATGAATCGCAGCGCAGACCACCCAAATCATCTCATAGACCAATTATTCAACCCCCACTGGTTGACAGACGTCTGAAAAGACTTTGGACAGAAGACCTAGCTGCTAGGTAAATTCCAGAGAGTCGTCAATGGAAGACACCTGCCACAAGCCAAGAACATACATCATATTCACTTATTACTGTATTGAAGTAGATTGTAAATTGGCAATAAATAAAAAAAAATTATATTCTAGATGAAAAAAAAAATAAAAAATTTTAAAACTTTTTCAAATTACGGATACTCTTCGATATCCTACGGATAACTTGTTTAAAAATAGTCCTAGATTTTTTTGAAATACCATTTTAAAGTAAAGAAAATATGTTGTTTTCTATTATACAATGTATATCCCTAAATGTACAAGAAAAAAAGTCATAATGAGAAATTTAAAAAATAATCATAAAAAATATCAAAAATCATTAAAAGTATAAAAGCTTGAAAAAGCAGAACTTGCTTCAACATAGTCAAGCAACCTTATACAATAGACCATTTTAAAGGTAATTGACTCCTCTTTCTAATAAATGTACCATTGTATATACCTAGAAATGCGTTGGAAAAAGTTACAGAACAATGTTTGCGAAATAATGGGGAAACTGGCCCAAAAATGCTGTAAGCGGCGAATTTTGAAAAATCCAATTTCGGAAAATATAAATCCTAGAGACTTCTATTAAACGTCACTTTAAAGAGAAAGAATGTAAGTTATTTTTTGCTGAAGCAATGTCTCTACCTATATCCCCGTGGAAAAAAGTTATGGGGCAAAAAAAAATTGCTTTCTTTCGTGTTTTTTTTTGCTTTTCTTTTGAATATATTTTTGTAAATAAAAATATTTTTGACTTTAAAATGTAATATTTTGATAGTAAATTTAACCTGAAATTCTTCACCCCTTTCTCAAAAACGCACCCATTTAAATGGTGGCACTCCGCGGATTTTTCAAATATAGAGGTCCATATGAAACAATAATTTTTTTTTTTTTTTTTTTTTTTTTTTTGAAAAATGGCTTTGGCAGAGCCAATTAGCCAGACTTGTTTGTGATTGATTGCAGATTCATAGTCATAAATTTCTTATAAACATAAGTACATTCTACAATATTATTTTTATAGATACATTGGTACATTGTGTAGCTTTTTTTATTTTTTTATTTTTAATAGCCTATAACGGCTGTTTCTTGTCTTGAATATATTAAGATGTGATCCATTTGACTTACTGTTACCATCAGGGGAGGTCCAGGTTACCTTGTGTTATTTTTGTGGGTATCTACACAATTCCTCTTTGAAACCAAAATACCTATTTGGCTGTACCTATTTCATAAAATTTATAAAGGAGAATTTTTCGACGGAAATTGATCAACATATGATTTTGTAACAACAGAAAATTTCGTTTTTCTTTGAATATTTCAAATTTTTAAAAATTTAATATTTACAGAAACCTTTTGTTCATAAATAATCTGTCATTATCAATTTCAAGAAATAACAAGGTCAACAGGGTCAACTAGGTCAACAACAAACTATCCAATAATTTTTTTTAATAAAAATGTGTTGCTCTATTATGTAAATTCAATCAAAATTATATAAAACCAGCTGGCCCGGCGAACTACGTACCGCCTTAGAATTAAATAATGTGTCAAGGTTCAATAATTAAAAATTATCAATCCAAACAAAATTACTCAAAAACATTATGTACGAAAAAAGTTTAATCAATTTAATGCTTTCTGATAACAATATTTTTGGTCTTTGTTCGTAAATATATACAACGATGACGATTTTCCAACTCGTGAAAACACGTTTCATGATTATCATGAAACATGCATCCATGTGCGAAACAGAAACTCTAAGTTGATTCCGCAAACTTCCAACGATTGGTCTTGTTTGCGGTTTGTTTATCGTCATGGCAAAAGCCAAATACAATGGAAATTGCAGAGGCTTAAAATCAAATGCTAAATCTGTTGGAAACATCGGTATAGGCGGGATCAAGACATCCTCTCCTTTGTATTTTTTCTCGATGATCGTCTCAATGAATTATTTATTAGGGCTAATAAAAGGCTTTTTTCACACTTAGTCTCATTCATTCCAGTTTAAACGTGTATTCACTTCAAACGCAATTCTGACATGCCAGTATGACTATTATCATTTTCTGCTCTGCAATGTGATAGTATACATTGTACATACATCTGAGGACTAATGTATAGTTCAGTTCAACAGGCCTCAGGGACCCAAGGCTTCAATGGTTTTCTTCCATTTCTTTCTGTCTTGTGCTAGGTTTTTCCAATCTTGTACCCTCAGCGACTTCAGATCTTCTTTTGCCGACTCCAACCATCTTCTTCGGGGGCATCCTCTTTTTCTTTTTGTACCAGCCTCCGTGTTTATTAGTTCATTGGGAACTCTTCCTTCTTCCATTCTTGCTATATGCCTGAGCCATCTTAATCTTTGAATTTTGGCGAGTGTTGTTATTTTTGGTTGTCCATATATTTGCATTATTTCTTCATTCGTTCTTCTTCGCCAGATATTCCCCTCTTTTAGACCTCCGTATATCCTTCTGAGGATCTTTCGTTCCCATCTATCTAATTTTATTTCCTTGTCTTTATTTAATGTCCAGGTCTCGCTAGCATAGAGTACTGTGGGTCGGATAATTTTTGTATATATACGTTTTTTTGCTTTTCTGGATATTATCTTCGACCTTATTATCTTAGTTAGACTCCCAGCACTCTTACTACCTTTCGCCATTCTTTTTGCGATTTCTTGGTTCTCTTCGTTCCTATTTGTTAGTGTTGCTCCCAATTTCGAAGTTATATTCTTTAAAGATAAAAAAAGATAAAAAAGATCAAGGCAGGTTTTGTTTATATTTGATTCAGAGTTGGACCACCATCTCCATATAGCTATTTCAGCATCCTTATGCCTCATCGGTGAAGCTCAGAAGTCTCAACTCTGAAGGAAATACAAACAATTCTGCCAATTTAAGGCAAACCATCGCAATGCAATGAACCCACCTCTGAAACGCAATTCAGCGACATCTCTCGTATTACGAGGAAAACAACGAAAAGCCCCAGATGCAAAGTTTACTACCTTTTAAACAATTAGAATAATTGAAATAAAAATATAATAAACAATATTTTAAATCCAAGACTTTTCGTTAATAAACTGCTTTCTGGCTGCATCCCATATCTCCGGATTTTACAATATATAATCACAAGAGACGACGAAAGTAGGAGAAAGAAAATAGAGGACGCTTAGGCCACGCATTTACCTTTCCCTTCGTCAAGGAAAAGGACCGAAAGACAGTTTCTAAATACTCAAACTGAGTAAAAATGAAAAAGATAAAAAAGATCAAGGCAGGTTTTGTTTATATTTGATTCAGAGTTGGACCACCATCTCCATATAGCTATTTCAGCATCCTTATGCCTCATCGGTGAAGCTCAGAAGTCTCAACTCTGAAGGAAATACAAACAATTCTGCCAATTTAAGGCACACCATATTCTTTACTTGGGCTTTGTATCTTAAAGGACTGTCCCAGATGATTTTCATTTCCCTTCATCACCATATATTTCGTTTTTTCTTCGTTTATTTCTAAACCATATTCCTTGGCTGTTCTCTCTAGTCTATCAATTCCGCAGGTCTCCTTGTTATTAAGGTAATATCATCTGCGTATGCTACACATTGATGCCTGTGATGATATACTGTGCCTTTAGTATAGATGTTGCATTCTCGTAAAATTTTCTCTAAAATTAAATTGAAGAAATCTGTTCATAACGGGTCACCTTGTCGAAGGCCTCTATTGGTGATAAAGCTATCCGAAACCCGTCTTTCTATCATAACTTTACTTTTAGTGTCACTAAGTATGCATTTGGTCAATCTTACTATTTTTGGTGGAAATTCAAAATATTCTAGCGTTTCATATACTTTACTTCTTTTTATGGTATCGTATGCCTGTCTAAAATCAATAAATAACATATTTAATGCTAGGTTGAATTCATATGAGCTAGATAAAATTTGTTTCATTGCAAAAATTTGGTCTATTACCGATCTGTGTGCTCTAAAACCCGCTTGATATTCACCTAAAAAAATTTCAACTTTTGTTTTAATTTTATTTCTAATTAATATGGCCAGAATCTTATATACTGTATCTTGTAGAGCTATTCCCCTGTAATTTCTACATTCTGTAACGTCTCCTTTTTTATGTACAGGACATAGGATAGCTTCTTTCCACTGATTGGGTATTTTTTCTTTGATCCACACTTCACATATTAACTCAGTGATTTCTTCTTGAAGTCCTTCGCCACCATCTTTTAAAACCTCTGCAATGATACCGTTTTCTTCCGGTGCTTTGTTGTTTTTTATGATATCTATATCATAGAGGCCTAATAACCTTCTTAAAATATGTTATAAAAATTTTATATGTACATTGTACTTACCAATGAAAGACACATAACAATCCAAAGAGGAACAAATACCACCTCCCAGGACCATGATATAAATCCATCTAATCTTAAGGCAAGAAATATGAACTGTAAAACATTGACAGCGCAGAATAACTCAAGCTAAAACACATAAAAACAGAACACATTACATTACATTAAACTTTTTAGTAAAATGTATGTCTTTAAAGTGCTAGTGTTGTTTTGTATTAAACTTTTTTGTAGTCAAACTATACCCAAACTTGAAATTCCATATGATTGTCAACTTATCATTTCAAACGCATAGACTGCAGAGGGATCTCCGAAGAGAGACGAATCCAGACAAGAAATAAAGAAATTAAAGTAAGTGTATGTGAAAATAAAATTTCTTTTACAATTCTCCTTACAATTGCATCACCTTTTAAATATCTACGAATATTTTAACATGTATATATGTTATAGTCAAAGCCCGAATTTCAGGCACTCCTAGGTTTGACTAGGCAATCCTCAGGTCTGACTGACGGTCTTAGTCAAAGCCCGAAATAAATTACAGTTTCAGCCTTTGACTAGTCAAACCTAGGAGAGACTAAGTTGGTCAGGCAAAGGTCGAAATTTAATTTTATGAAATCGGGGTTTGACTAGTCAAACCCCGATCAGCTATTGAAATGTCGTAATTTGTTAGATTAGGTTTAATAAAACGTCATTTTTTAATTTTAATGTTCATTATTATTATATAGTTGTTTTATCTTGTATGTTACCCAAAATATTTCGAGCATCTCCTTTGGCTCTATCAAAGCTGGGGATAGGTATTGTTACAGTTTTTTTTAAATAAATAGAATTTATTTGCACCATAACAAATGAGAAAATTATTTAACATTATTAAATATTTAAAAATATTAAATTTTTTACACAGAATAAAAATATTTTGAGAAAATATATTCCACAGAATTGTAAGAGTTTAGTATACACTCCCAATATTTCCAATAATCCTTCTTTTTTTTAATGAAACTTTATTTGAGCTGTTACAGTGACGGTTTAAGGCATCATGGGGCCCTAGGCGGCCATAAGAAGTAGGCCCCTTTATAGCGACCATTTACTTAAAACAAATTTACAGATATTTATGTTGTTTTGGGAAGTAGTTACTCCAAAAATAAATTACGACAATGTAAAAAAGATCATTTTTCTTTTTTTTTTTAATTTCGCAACAACTTCTCATCAATAGTCCATAGCTACTATGCCAAAGAAAAAAAGAGATATTGTGTCGATATGTGATTTTGCCCTGAGTATGCGTGCCACCCCTTTGGGGGTGAAAAAACATACATTCAAAATACGTGCGTTAATGGATAAACTGATTAATTCTAAGTAACTTTTGTTCTATCTAGTTTTTTCACTAAATCAATACTTTTTGAATTATTTGCGAGTGAATATGTTCATTTTTCAACAAAAAAAAAACACGTTCTTAGACGGTTTTTCGCAAATAACTCCAAAATTAAGTATTTTATCGAAAAAATATTCTTAGAAAAAATATAGCGTATACAAAATTTTAAAAAATTGTATATGTATGAAGCATGTAGACCCAGTATAAGCAAAACTGGAGCTAATGAAAAGTAGATTCTTATTCGACAAATTCCAAATCAAATATTTCAACGTTAATAACCAAAAAATGAAGCACTTTTCGGTGAAAAATCATCACAACTTTTTTAGTGTTAAAAAAGTTTTATTTTTTTTTAAACAAGTTTCAAGTATCAAAATTAAGCAAGTAAAGCTTAAAATAATGTTGATTCCTTTTTTTGGCAAAAAAATCTTTAAAATTTATGAAAATCTTGAAAAAGTATATTATTTATATGATCTGTAAGTTTCACCGGTTCACAGTGCTTATACAGTGCTAGTCAAAAGTCCGTACCCCCCCTCGTATCTTTTGAACGGTTATACCTATAATAGTGAAATTTGGAGGGAGGAAATAAACGGACGTAAGCTTCTTAACAAGTCATGACAGGTGACGTAATTATGACAGATGACTTTACAGCGCCACTGTGACAGATAATTTTAAATGGGACCTTATGGCAAGTGATACCTCGTTTGAAAGGTATTGAAAATACCTATTCAGTCATTCCAATATTGTTTGAGTTTAAGCTAATTTTGATGAATAAATGAAATAAATATAAAATTGTAATTTCGCATTTAATTAATAAAAATTCAAAATTCCGCATATGACTACTTGTCAAAAAGGTTGACGTTGAGGTAAAAACTACTAGAGAACTGAAAAATGTCAACGTTTTTGACAAAAAAAACCATAGGCGGACATTTGAATTTTTATTAATTAAATACGAAACTACAATATTATATTTATTTAATTTATTTACCAAAATCAAAATTAACTATATCCCAAAAAAATTAGTATGACTGAATAGGTATTTTGAATACTTTTCAAATGAGGTATCACTTGCCATAAGGTCCCATTTAAAATTATCGGTCACAGTGGCTCTGTAACGTCATTTGTCACTATTACGTCACCTGTTATGACTAGTTAAGAAGCTTACGTCCGTTTATTTATTCCCTCTAAATTTCACTATTATAGGTATAACCGTTCAAAAGATACGAGGGGGGTACGGACTTTTGACTAGCACTGTATATTTCAAAACATTGGGATTTAAAGTAAAACAAATTTTTTGAAATTTTGAAAAAAGGTTTTTTTTTTCAAAATAACTTAAAAATTATTAGTGGTACCAAAAATCTTAAAGAGTAAAAAATGTAGGTTTTGCTTTTCTGAATATTTGAGATTTTTGCTTTTTTGGAAGATAAAAATTGGTTAAGATATGACTGTTCAAAATTTGCATACCCTGGGTAGAGAATTTTTCATTTATTAAAAATTAATAAATGAAAATAGTTTCTATCCTTGCGGGATCGGTACTCACCGGAGGGACCACAGACGTTCGGATACAATTAGCGTCTCTTTGCAAAAACAATGACGACTTTGCAACTAACAAGACATTTACTCAATTTCAATACACACATTACCCATTACACTAGGTAACTGATTGAAAAATCCACTGTACCATGCCAATGGCCATTAGTTGTCGAGGCATTAAGCCAACAATTGCATACACTCGTGATTAGTGACTTGTTCAAGCCCTTCCAGCCCTTTTATAAATAAGCACTTTATACCGATAAAACTCACATATCATATAAACAATACATAAGTAAAGTAGCTTGTGAAGCGGTAAGGATTAATTTCATTTGGGATGCTAATTAGGGGGTTATTTTCACCAGTTTTTGTTACCCAAAAAATGGGATCAAGTTTATTCTGAGCGTATCTTGCTTACTTTTTATGTTGGAAATAAAAAAAAAAAGAATAATGCTTTTTTAAACATTTAAACAAGTTATGATGAGTTTTCCATGAAAAGTGCTTCATTTTTTGATTATTTCACGTTGAAATATTCGATTTGGAATTTGACGAATAAGAACCTACTTTTCATTAGCTACAACTCTGCTTCTACTGGGTCTACATACTGCACACATACACCATTTTTTCAATTTTTTAAAAGCTATATTTTTGCTAAGAATATTTTTTTGATAAAATACTTACTTTTTGAGTTATTTGCGAAAAACCGTCTAAAAACGTGTTATTTTTTGTTGAAAAATGAAGATATTCACATGCAAATAACGCGAAATGTATTGACTTGATGAAAAAACTCTATTGAACAAAAGTTGTTTAGAATTAGTCAGTTTATCCACTTTCGGACGTATTTTGACGGTATATTTTTTCACCCCCGAGAAGGGGTGGACTCAACCGTAGAAAAAAAACACAAATTGGCACAATATCACTTTTTTCTTTGACATGTTAGCTATGCTTATACCAAATTTCATGTCAATCCAAGCTCTTGTTTCAAATCCAAAGGTTCTTTAAAATCCGGAGGTTTTGCAATATTTTACTGTAAGTGAATGTACTGTAAGGGCCCATCGGTGGGTATAAATTGAAAAAAAAAACGTACCATACCAAAATAATTACCAGCTTCTAAGCAAAATTTGCTTGCAAAATTGATTACCAAATTGAGGGAATGATTAGAACATGGAATAAAAAATGTCTTTGAAGATAACTGCTCACTTTGTCTTGAAGTCGGTTGTATTTTCCTGATATTTGAACGAAGATAAAGCAAAAAACTGAGTTTGATCGGAAATCATAAATTAACCATTCTCTTTTTTTTTTGTCGCAGTGCCCTATTTGATTTTTTTAACATTTTAATTTTTTTTAAATTACTGCTTAAATAATTCAATATTAATTAATGCATTTGTGTGGGATGCGGGCCCCATCAAGTGACCGGGCCCTAGGCGGCCGCCTAGTCCGCCTAATGGTTAATCCGGCACTAAGCTGTTAATATTGTGAGGTAGGAAATTTTGTGTTGTACGTTTCCTACTCTGAATCTGTAAAAATGTGTCTGAGTTGAGCGAACAGAGTTTGATTATTATTTACACGTAATTTGGTTTGACAAAGTATATGGTCAAACCAGAGAAAAGTTACATGCATGCGTTGTGCACAGACAGAAAAGATTAAAATAAATAAAGGAAAGGCGATTGAAGGTCTTCATGCCCAGGCTAATGCTATGAAACAATTAAGTGAAAAAATGTCCACCAATTTCGATCGGAAAAACTGTAACAATGCATATCCCCAGCTTTTGATAGAACCAAAGGAGATGCTCGAAATATTTTGGGTATCATCAAGATAAAACCACACTTTTTTCAAGAAATCAAATAAGAGAATGCAAAGAGAATTTTCTTAAATGAACAACCATTTTCAATTTCGTTGCAACACGAAACTACAGCCGCGCCAAATCCCAGTCCAATCAGAGAGTTCCGCAAGCACCTCTACCGGTTTCGAAACTTATTAGTCTCTCATCAGGAAGCACATATGCTGCTCTCTCTGACCCAACTAGGACAAACCCCGACGTGCAGTCACCAATTGCAACGAACGAAATGGCAGGGATGCCCTAGCGGCAACTGCTAGCAAAAGACTAAGTTTTCAATCTAATAGCATATAAAACAACACCAAAAATGTTGCTCTACATCCTACCAGATTGAAAACAATGGGAACCTTCTCTGGTAACACCTCCGAGGCTTCTACAATTTGCAATCCATAACGGATGCTGAGACTAAGGAAGATGAGGGAATTTTACAATTTATAATTCACGTCCCATCTGCTCAGCGCGGTAAAGTTCCAACGAGAATGGTTCCCTTTGTACTCCAATGGGAGTAAACATGTAAATCAAAAATGAATAACCATTTTCAATTTCGTTGCAACACGAAACTACGGCCGCATCATTATTCCAGTTCAATCAGAGAGTGCAGCAAGCACCTCTACCGGTTTCGAAACTTATTAGTCTCTCATCAGGAGGCACATTTGCTGCTCTCTCTGACCCAACTAGGACAAACCCCGGCGTGCAGTCACAAATTGCAACGAACGAAATGGCAGGGATGCCCTAGCGGCAACTGCTAGCAAAAGACTAAGTTTTCAATCTAATAGCATATAAAACAACACCAAAAATGTTGCTCTATATCCTATCAGATTGAAAACAATGGGAACCTTCTCTGGTTACACCTCCGAGGCTTTTCCGAGAATTTTCTTAATATAGAGGATGTTCCAGATGTTAAGCTGTCTCTAAGAGAAATTGGTACAAAAGATTCTAAATTTGGAAGATCAGGCAAAATGCTACTACAATAAGAAATGCTCTTTAAAATTATGTGAGTGTAAAAGGTCTAACGTATTTTGCAACTTAAAATGCCATAATACCTCAACATGTGAGAATACACACTATTTTTTTTATTTTAATTACGACAATATAAAGATAATAAACATTAAAATTAAAAAATGACGTTTTATTAAACCTAATTTAACAAATTACGACATTTTAATAGCTGATCGGGGTTTAACTAGTCAAACCCCGATTTCATAAAATTAAATTTCGACCTTTGCCTGACCAACTTAGTCTCCCCTAGGTTTGACTAGTCAAAGGCCGAAACTGTAATTTATTTCGGGCTTTGACTAAGACCGTCAGTCAGACCTGAGGATTGCCTAGTCAAACCTAGGAGTGCCTGAAATTCGGGCTTTGACTATAACATATATACGAAACTAAAATGAGGTCAGAGAACAAACAATGAAAGCAGCTAGAATCTCGGGATGCCTGAAAGAAATCGTATGGAAGAACAAATATCTAAATACTGAAAGCAATTTCAAAATATATAACACAACAATAAGACCTATTACAACATATGCGGCAGAAACAAATAGAATGTTACAAATGATGAGAACACTAAGAAGTACCTATACAAGGCAAAACTCTATGTGACAGAATAAGAAGTGAAGACATCAGACAAAACTGTGGAATACAGAACATAGGAAGGTGGGTCAGTCAGAGACTAAGGTATTATAACAAACATATAAAGAGAATGGAGGACAGCAGACTCGTTAAAAGTGCAAAAACGAATAACTCAGTAGGTAAAAGACCACAGGGTAGACCACCAAAGCGATGACGAGAATGCTGGACATCATCGTCCAGGGAAGACTTGATGACAATGAACAGGCAGTAGACTACTAACAAGATCGATCAAGCTAGAAAGAAGAACTAAATATTCGGACAAATGCAAATTTATCGAAAACATTCATCTTCAGAACCTTGCTTTAAATTAAAGAAATAGATCAACAATATATTGAAATACATACAATAAAAGTATTGCATCATAATATCGTGGCAACTAAATGATCGAAATGACCTAGTTACAGTGTATAAAACAAATAATTTTGACATTAACGCATTATAAGGTGTAGGGGAGTGCAATTAGAACGAAAACATGCATTGTTTCGGAAAATTTCAAACAAGCTTATATTTTTCTAAAACTTTTTTGAAGTTATACTTCTTTACGGGCGTAATGACGGTGAAATTTTATATGGGAAAACCTAGCGACCGGGCGCATGCGCATTATAACTTTGTTCTGATTGGATGTTCAAATGACATGACAAAAATTATCCAATATGGCAGCTGTGGCACAGCTGTGGGACTGTGTTTGGTTATAATGTATGCTTGTTGCGTTTTAAAATTTGTAGGAAGAGAAACAACAAACAAAAAGTTAGTTAATGGTTATACTGCCTTTTTAAATAGTTTTCATATTATATTTTTGGACTTATTTACATAGAAGAGATGATTGTTGCATGCCAATGTGAAAGCTCATCAAACTGTGCCTAGTATGAGTGCCGCAGATCTCGCTTATTCAAAGCTAAAGAATCTTTCACTGGTAAGTGTTTTATAAATAGTTGATCAAATTTTGTTATATTTGAACATAGCCACTTTGCACAACGCAAGTGATTGCGAAATTTATTAGTCGTTATACGGGCTCCGATACCTACCTTGAACCTACCAAAATACATAAGTAGTATGTAATACTTTTATTTACATAATTTGATTCTTCTTACTCTATGTTTTGTTGTATTTTTTCAATTCTAAATCATTTCAATTCAAAATCAAAATAATTTGATTTACATAAGTTAAAAATGTCAAAAGGTTAATCTGTTTAGTTAGACGATCTTCGCACGTAATGACAAGCTGCCTCTGTGGCGAAGTTTTAATGCGAGTGAAAACGCAAATACCAGCCGCGTGGTAAGTTGGTTCGAATCCCAATAGAAACTTTTACTTTTTTATTTTTTTTTATACATTTTATGATTGTAAGTATATTTATTATATAATTTTATTTTCAGAAAATACGTATTTAGTTAAAAATTTTTCCGACAATTAATGTTCAGAAATCATTTGTGGCATTTTTAATGTGTTTGTGTGTGTTTTATTTTTTTATTATTTTAATTTTTGGCACTGTTTTAATAAAAATGTTTGAGAAGTAGTAAGTATAAATTAATTTAATATTTAAATAAAATATGAATAAAAAGTATATTAATTTCGTTTATAATCATATAATCATATAATATAAATATAACTTCTTACGTGCGTACAAAGTACACACACATTCTTTTTTGTTAGTTTATATACATGTTAAAGTAAAAAGTTCTACTCGCAGATTTGGCCGCTAATTGTTTAAACAATAACAATTGTTTTGTATAATTAATTTTAAAAATATCGATAAATTCATTATTTTACTTTGATCAAATATGTTTCTATTTTGTTTTTGATTATGCTGAATCCGAATATGGCATTGCAATTTGAAAATTCTTATACAGAAGCTCTTATACAGTGTGTCTGCGTAGCTAGGAACCACATGGAAAACATTTTTACTATCAATTTTACGAAAAAAAGTTATTCTTAATAAAATGCTCTGGATAGTCAAAAATCTAAAACTCAACCATCAGATATCAAATTTTATCAATTTTATACGAGTTATGTCAAAAATATAAATTTCGTTAAAGAGTAAAGTACCTTTATATTCCAGAATATCAAATGCTATTATGAAAAGTTGTTTGAAATTAGAAACTATGTGTAAATATACAATTACATCATTCTAACCGAAAAAAAAATTCAATTTTTTCTCAAATTACGGATACTCATCATCATTTTATTACAATTATGGTAACTATTTTATGATCACTTTTACGAAAAAAAGTTATTCTTCATAAAATGCTCTCCCTGGTCTAAAATCTAAGATACAATCATCAGATATCAAACTTTTTAAATTTTATACGAGGTATGTAAAAAGTGTGAATTTTTCTTAAGAGTTAAATGCCTTTATTATTCACAATATATTAATTAGAAGGATGTAATTGAACACTAAAACATTTTTTTTAATTCCAAACAACTTTTCTTAATAACAATTTTCGATATTGTGAAATGTAAAGGTAATTTACTCTGGAGTGAAATTCATATTTTTTGACATACCTCGTATAACATTAATTAAATTTGATATTTGATGATTGCATCTTAGATTATATACGATGCAGAGTATTTTATAAAGAATAACTTTTTTTCGTAAAACTGATAATAAAAAAGTTATCAATAAGTTCCAAGTTACGCAGACATACTGTATAAGAGCTAAAAAAAATTTTTTGCTGAACGTTTATTATTGTTGAAGCGTATTATTAAATGTATTTTAGGCAAGTTGTACAGAAAAAGTTTTGATCACTTTGTATAAACATTATTTTAGCTGGTAATTTTCGGTTTTTGTATTACATTTTTGTTATATTTCTTAATTATATAATATCTTAATAAATAGTTTATTTCATTTCTAAAGTAAAATAATTTAGTGCATTTTAAAGATTACATCCTAAGCTTAAAAAAAGCACTTATAAAACTGTAATAGATCTGTTCAAACTTGAGTAATACCGTCTTAAAGTGGTGGTAATTCTATAAAACTACGAAAATTTCAAAAATTACAATTTTTGAGACGTCATATCATTTGAGTTAAATTTTTGAGATTTTTTTTAAAAAAACATCATTTAGTAAGATGCTTGAAAGGTAAGTTGTGCAAAATTGAGAGTTATATAAGAAAAATTGTATTAGTTAGACATTTTTAACCATTTTTAAACAAAATTCATGTAAGGCTCACTTTCCGCCCACACCGTACTTACGCCCATGTATTTTATTTCTTTCTATTATAATCATAAGACAGCTTAATTATTCTTCTTTCATGTTCAATTTGTAAAATTTTATTTGATCAATTAGTTAAAGAATTACATTACAATAACTCAACTGTGCACTTCGCCGTACGTTAGTTTACAGTGCGCCAATGTTTGTGAGAAGGGTGACTTTAGCGTTATAAATAAAAACTTATAGAAGATACAGATTTAATTTTAGAAAATTCTTTATATAAAGTTTTTTTGTAAAATTTTCTGAATTTTTCAATGGTCAAGTCAGTTTTTTTCTAAAATTTATATTTTCGGAGTTATTTAAAAAAAACATCTAATTTCGCAGTTCATTTGCTTAATAAAAAATGAAGCACCCACTTCTCGAGTAGAACTTTTTGATATGTTGTTTATTTAATTTTTAATGAAATTACAAAAAGTTCTATCTTTTTTGATTTTTTCCGAAGTGAAAATCTATATGCACTCCCCTAGTGTAAGTTTCTTGACATTTTGGTAACAAACCTGGAACGAAAAGCTATGATAAAATGTTTATTCAAAAACCGCCAGAGGAAGTGTGACACATAATAAATTTCGTCAACTGATAATTAAAAAATATTGTCAGGGTAAAAAAATATGAGAAATTAGATTAGATTAGAGGATATCCAGATTTGATCTGGATAGAGCAAGCATAATAGGGGTTCTACTGTATTTGCAATTTTTTAATATTAGTTTTCTGCAGCATACTTAGCTTAGCATATACCTACGCTATTATAAATACAATTTTATAGCTTACCTCAAATGATCTGTCATGTTTCACAGCCCAAATACAAACAGCTATACTAACAATTGATATAAAAATTAAAGGAATAAATACTAAAATCCACAAGTGTCTTGCTGATTCGAGTTTGTCACAAACCAAAAGTTCAAACATTAACAGTATTAAATGTAATGCTAAAGATATTAACATCGATTTATAGTGTACGTAGGCTTCACCTTCTAACCTAAAACCAAAATATTATTTTTACTATTGCATAAATAGGATTCAAATGGAATATCTAAGGATTCTAGGGGAAGTCAATAGAAAAGGAGTACCATTTCGTGGGTATCAACATTTTTACTGCGATATGGTTTTTTAGTGTTTAAGCAAAAAACGTGACTTTTTCATTAATTTCAATATCGTGAAAAACTACGCATTGTAGATGAAAACATTCAACACATGACTTTCTTAAAAATAATTGTTCATTACAATAAGATTTTCTCAATTAAAAAATGTTTACAGCCGAAAAAGTTATTGCAAATTGAACCAGAAAGTTAGCATTTTTCAATTGTTTATAATTGAATAGATCGCGTCGTTTGAAACACTCGCCATGTCCAAAAAAATAAATTTTCATTTTTTTGTATTTTCACTAACCTTAGATATAGAGTCACATGTTTCAAGAGAAACCCTACCCTAAATTTTTTGCTGTATCAAGAAGAACCTAACAACCTGTATATATATTTTTTAATTAATTCACAACTTTTCTTTTGTGGACATGTCAGGTTTCTCAAAAGAGTGATTCAATTATTAAAATAAACAATAAGAATATTTAAAACACATGTCACAATGTGAATTTTTTATGTAGTTATTCTATTTGTTTATCCCTTTTGTGTTATCTTCTCAGTGAAGATTAGTACTGGTATCATCATGTTTATCTGAGTTCATCATAAAGATGAATTCCTCAAGTATAGTTCCAGTAGTATTTGTTTGACTATTTATTCAATACATAATTTTTCTTCCAAGTATAGTTTTTTTAAATCTCAGGATGGTCATAAGGGCTACCACCAAAATATACATTGTGGCAAATCCAAATGGAATAAATTCATTATTTCGTAAACCAGTGACTTTAAGGAAAAATCCCGAAACAGGTCAATTTTTATTATTAAATTATGATTTTTTGGGATATATATCACACTAGTGATGTCATGCATCTTGGCGTGATGACATAATCGATGATTTTTTTAAATGAGAATAGGAGTTGTGTGATATTGAATAGGGGTTATGTGCTATTCTAAATGAGAATAGGATTGAAAGGTTATTCAATCCTCTATTCAGTAATATAAACACTAACATAATTATTTATACAGGGTGTCCAAAAAAAATGTTTGGTTAAATTAATTGAAACAAAAAGAAGAATGTGTGTAATTTATTTAATTCAAAATACTTTTACTGCTTATATTTATTTATTTACTTAAAACACGGGATAACCCCATTAACAGTTAAATTACAATACAATATCAGTTAGGTTTCAAAATATAAATTACCTATAGTATAGAATCAATAACAAAAAGTTACATTTAAATTCACTACATACTAAAAACATACAAAATATAATAAGAACAAAATTCAACAATACCATAATTATATATCACAAAGCATATCACAAAGCAAGAGATCTTTTGAACCGAGATAAAGTTAAATTGAAAATAGCATAATCAAATTCATTTAATAGCCCCATGTATCTATCCAATGGGTTGTGAATACCATATGTTGTTCTGTGGAAAGGAACGTTGAAAACATTGTGGTAACGTAGAGCTTGGTTTGGAACATTAAAGTTAATGTGATTTAACAGGTTTGGAAAATCAATAAATCCATATATGATCTTATATATAAATATAGCACCTGATATATCATGACGCTTCTTAAGTGGGGGGTAAAGATAATTGTTGTTCAATAGAGGAATAATCATGATTTCTAATGGTAGTATGAACATGGTAAGCACAATATCTCAAAAATTTATGCTAGACTCTTTCCAATGTATCAATATTATTCTGAAAATAGGGTGACCAAACAACTGAGCAGTGTTCTAAAATAGATCTAACTAAACAACAATACACTAACCTTGTTGAATTAATGGAGAAATACTTGCAATTCCTAGTAACAAAACCAAGAAGTTTAGATGCCTTTATTGAAATACTGTTTATGTGGTCACAGAAAGTAAGCTTCTCATCGAAAATAACGACCAAATCCCGAATAGAAGAAACATAATTCAATGGCATATTGTTAATAGTATAGCTCAGCGTTTCCCAAATAGAATAGAATAGAATAGAATACTTTATTGGTATAGCTTTACAGCTGCCATCATAAAGATGGATATACACGTCAGATATACAACACAATATAGTCACAGACACATAATCAAATACCTATACATACACTTAAATTTTAGATTTAACATAATGTACATTGATAAATATGAAAATTATTAATATTAGACAGAACTCATAACAGCAATCTAGTTGCTAAGTATTCTTCTACACTGTAGAATGCATGTTTACATAGTATACTTTTCACAACTCTTTTGAATTTCACCGGATGCAAAGATCTAACTTCATTTGGAAGATGATTATATAGCCTGACCCCCACATAATCTGTGGACTTCTCAAATTTGGATAGTTTGTGACCAACAGTAACAAACTGATTGGCATTCCTAGTTGAGTATGCATGTAAATCAGAATTTCTCTTGAATGAATGTAAATTATGCTTAATATACAATATGGATTTCAAGATATATATGGAAGGCAACGGTAAGATATTGTTATTAATGAAAACTTGCTTACAAGTATGCCCAAAAGGAATATTGAAGATAAGTCTAATAATTCTCTTCTGTTTAATAAACACTGTGTCTGATTTTGTGGAATTACCCCATAACGTAACATTATAAGTAAGGTGACAATAAACCAAAGAATAATATACATTAATGAGAGTTTTAATACTGAGTGTTCTCTTCAACTGTACTAAAGCATAGAATGAACAATTTAGTTTCTTATTAACATATTCAACGTGAACATCCCAACTCATAAACTGGTCCAAGAATACACCTAAAAATTTTATGTTTGGAATATTTACAATTTCAGGAATAGACACAACTGGCATATTTCGTTTGCATCTAAAATGTATATACGATGTTTTATCAATATTCAGTTGTAGCAAGTTTTGTGTACACCATGTTTGGAATAATCTGATAACCCTTGACACTCTATTTTGAAGCTCTACGTATGTATGTGCTGATACAATCACAGATGAGTCATCTGCGTACATTACAATGTGGTCATGAGTAATATGATCGGGTAGGTCATTGACAAAAATAAGAAATAGCAGTGGTCCCAACACAGATCCCTGCGGCACTCCTACATCTACACTGAAGATGTCTGACCTTTCCTTGTTTAATTCAACATAGAATTTCCTCTCCAGAAGATATGAGTTCAATAAATTTAACATGTTACCTCTTATTCCGTGGACATACAATTTGTTAAGGACAAATTCAAATTTAAGACTGTCGAATGCTCTGGAAAGATCAAAGAAGATACCCACTACAAGAAGACCATCATCAAGATGCCTATAGACAGATTCCATAAATACTTCAGTAGCCCCCTCTGTTGATCTTCCGGATCGAAAGCCATGCTGTTCTGAACACAGTGCATTATTTTTGTCCAAAAACTGTATGATCCTAGTGTAGTAAGCTCGTTCAAAAATTTTTGAAATTACATTTAACAAAGAAATAGGTCTATAATTATCAATACAAGTGTGATCGGATTTTTTATATACTGGAACAATTTTACTTAATTTTAGGTTTTCAGGAAATTCACCTGTGTTGTATACTAGGTTAATTAAATATGCCAGCGGTTCTGATATAACATCCTTGATGTGTTTGATCATTCTTGTGTTTAATTCATCATTTCCAAAAGAATGTTTATTTTTAAGACCACAAATAATATCAAGAACTTCATCAGATGTTACTGGAAAATAAACAAAACTGTCTATAGTCCACCTATGTGATAAAGTACAGTTTTGAGGGTTATTGTCAAGCCTATTTTTTAGTGCATTATTTTTGTCATTGAAATGGCATGCAAAAAATTGAGCTAAATTTTTATCATCTGATATTAGTTTGTCTTCAATTTTGAGTTTAATTTTATTAGTACTTTGCTTTCTCCCTATAGTTTTATTTACTATACTCCACATAGTTTTTTGTTTATTATTACTACTTATAATTTGAAGATAATTGAATTCCCTTTTCTTTTCAGCAATAAGATTATTGTATTCCTTCTTGGTAGCTTTATACTCATTCCAGATGTTACTATTATTAGAGTTTTTAGCTTCATTAAATAGGTTTTTTAATTGTTTACTCCTAGCATATATGTCATGATCAACCCAACCTTTACTTTTATGCACGTCCTTACCTATTTTACTTTTAAGGGGACAGTTTGAAGTAATAGCAAAGTTTAAAGTATCCATAAATTCGATAAAAGCGTTATTAATATTACTTTCATTGTATACCTCGTAAAAACCAATCCTCATCAAGTCTTGTTTTAGGATGTCTAAATTATTATCATTTAAACACCTAAAACACTGCTGTTTTATATTAGATTCCATCCTATCCTGATTACGACTTACAACAATGTCAAAAATAATGGCAAGATGGTCACCCATATTGGGTTGATTGACTTGACAAGTATGATTCATAGTGATATTATTAGTAGCAATGTAGTCAATTTTTGTTTTAGTTACTTTATTGTTATTCATGAAAATACGTGTTGGTATATTTGGGATATTAAGAGACAAACCAAACGATTGAAAAAGATCATCTAATCGAAGTTTTTCATTGCTCTGAATTAAGTAGTTGATATTAAAGTCTCCACAGAGATAAATTTTATCAACACGGTTGTGAAAATGACCTAAAATATTAAAACAATTATTTATAAAAGAATCTAGATTGCTGTTAGGCGTTCTGTACACATTAATGACTAGAAATTTACAGTTACTGATTAAAATAGTCACAGCACAACATTCAAAGCTTTCTTCCTCAGAGAATTTACGGCAATCAACGACTGAGACTGCATACTTGTCTGTCCCAGATTTAGATAAAATAAGAGTTCCACCATGTATTTTATTTTTTCTAGTAAAATGGGTTACCAAAGTGTACCCTGGGATATAAATAAGATTAATATTATCCTCATTACACCAGTGCTCCTGAATACATAGAATGTCAGGTTTTTCAGCATTAGAAAAAAGCTCAAGATTTAAAAGTTTGTTTGTTAAACATTGTACATTAACCGAGATTAACTTCAATTTAAAGTCATTTACTATACGTGAAATAGTTGTATTGCTTGAGGACCCACCTAATGCGACAGCGTCCTCCTCATCTTGAAAAACGAGACTAATGCTCCACTGGGCCAGATTTCTCGCTTCCATGCATTCTTAATTAAGTCTCGTCTAATGGTCACTTTCATGGATGCATATATGTCAGGTTTTTTGGACTGATGGATTTCGCATTTTACGCCATCTAAATGATTTTCCAGGAACTTTTCTAATTGCTCCGGTTTTGTGTCAGGCTTTAGGCGAGTCACATGTAGGTTGATCATTTGTGGAACAGCCTCAATGTTGCAAGGCGACTCGGTACTTCCAACTAAGAACTTCCTCTTTTTTCTATGAGCTACCTGTGTCCACGCACCGTTGCTTGAAGACTCTGAAAGAACCGGAGCATTATTTTCAGTGTTCAACAGATTATGTAAAACAGTTTGAGTTTTGGCTTCTTGCATTGCGGCACTCATTTGTCTTGATGTAATGTATTTTTTTTCATTTGGCACTTCATTTCCAAAGTTTGTCGATGTTGAGGATCGCGCTAGCGTTCCGTCTGCAGGAATTTTAGTCACTACTAATTCAGTTTGTTTACGATTAGTAAGGTCATTAACATTTTGTAGTTGTTTATCATCTTTACCAGGGGAAGTCCAGTTTTTTCTTTTGTCAACGTTAATTACCTTGAATTCAGGTTCTTTAGTTTTTTGTTTTACTTTTTCTTCAAGGAGCTCGTTAGTTCTTTTTAACAATTGATTATTATCAAATAAAATTTTATAATAGTGGGTCGCGACCCGGTACCGGGCCACGAAAGCAAAATGCCGGGTCGCCTCACCTCTCCGTTTCACATCTTGCTTTTTAAGAACTGATTGACAAAACTACAAAAAACCTCACCTTAATTTATTGCTGGATGAGATTTCAGAAGCTTTCAAGGAACATCTGCTAGGACTGGAGGCAAACCTGAAGGAATATTTTCCCCCATCCACAGCAACAAAGCATGGATAAGGAATCCATTTACAATAAACGTAGAATCCGAGACAGGACTTGCGGATTCAGATATTGGCACTCAAAGACATATTTGACAAAATACCAGCAATAGATCTTTGGTAGTCTTGCCGCCAGGAGTAAGTACCCAATTTCAGCCAAAAAAGCGATAAAGTTTCTAATTCCTTTTGTTACGACTTATAAGTGTGAGGCAGAGTTTTCAACACTAGTTTTCCTCAAAAATAGATATAGTGACCGTTTGGAAGTCGAACCGGACCTGAGAATAAAATTAACATCTTTTCCTCCAAACGCGAAGTTTTTAGTTAACCAGAAACAACTGCATACTTCTCATTAATAAACTATTTGATTTTTATTTTGTTTTATTATATTTTTGTTTGAGCTTATGATTCTTTATTAAAATATCTAAAACTATATGTTTTCTTGTACACACACAGACACCAGGGTATGAAAAAAAATTAGTGGGTCACGAAGGATAAGCACAAAAATAACCGGGCCACAGAAAAATAAGTTTGGGAAACGCTGGTATAGCTTGTTTCGATTCTATTGACTTTACGAAAAAAACCTATAAAACAACATTTTTTATATTCAAGTGAAGTTTGTTCTGATTGCACCAATTTTGTAATCTGTCTAAGTCATCTTGCAACAGAGCTTGGTCTTTTAGGCTATCTATAACTTACCAAAATTTCAAGTCATCTGCCAACATTAGACATTTGCTATTTAGGAAACAGGAAATGATGTCGTTAACAAAAATATTAAAAAGAAGTGGAGAAGTGTGGCCACCTTGAGGAACTCCAGATGTTAGTGAAATACTATCAGACAGATGACAACCAATCTTGACTCTTTGACTTCTAGCATATCTAGAGTTTTTAATCCATTCAACAAACGTGTCATGAAAGCCTACATTAATAATTAATTTGTCCAAAAATATTTGGTGATCAACACAATCAAATGCCTTGGAAAAATCTGTGTATATAGCATCTACCTGTTTACAGTTTTCCATTTGAGATAATATATCAGATTGATAACAAACCAAGTTGGTTGCAGTGGATCTTTTGCTATAAAAACCATGTTGAGATTGAGATATTAAGCCCTTACAGAACCAAGAAAGTTGCTTTGCTATAAGACAGTCAAAGAGCTTAGGGATTGCAGATTGTATACCTACATATACTACGATAATTTTCAATGTTGTCTTTCTGACCATTTTTAAATATAGGAACAATATAACTTTCTTTCCATGAAGAAGGAAACATCGAGGTTTCCAGAGATCTGTTAAACAACATAACAAGCGACATTACAAGGGTACAGACACACTTTTTGAAGTTATACTTCTTTAGGCGCGATTGAGATTGAGGGTGAGTTTATATTGATCTGCGCGCATGCGCACACCGACAGTATGGTATTAGTCGTTATACGGGCTCTGATTGGGTGTTGAAATGATCTGTCAATAATAAATAATTGTTCAATATGAAGGTAAACAAATGTATAATATATTAGTTTTATTGTTGTGAGGACATAAACAAAAAAGTTTATAATTGTAGTGAATTTTAAATAGTTTTTAAAAGCAACAGGTACTTAATACTTAATTGTAAATGTATCATACCTATTTGAACCTACCAAAATACATAGTATGTAATACTTTTATTTGCATAATTTAATTACCATCAAAATTTCTATCAATATTCACGTAATATATTATTTTCTTACTCTATGTTTTGTTGTATTTTTTCAATTCTAAATCATTTCAATTCAAAATCAAAATAATTGAAGTCAAAAATGTCAAAAGTTTAATCCGTTTAGTTAGTCGATCTTCACACATAATGACACATTGTCTCCATGGCGAAACGTTTAAGGCGAATGAACCCCAATACCAACCACGCTAATAAGCTGGTTCAAATCCCGATAGAAACTTTTATTTTTTTTTTATACATTTTATGATTGTAAGTATATTTATTATATAATTTTATTTTCAGAAAATACGTATTTAGTTAAAAAAATTTCCGACAATGTTCAGAAATCATTTGTGACATGTTTAATGTGTTTGTGTGTGTTTTATTCTTTTATTTTAATTTTTGGCACTGATTTAATAAAAATGTTTGAGAAGTAGTAAGTAAAAATTAGTTTAATATTTAAATAAAATATAAATAAAAAGTATATTAATTTCGTTTAAATCATATAATAGAAGTATAACTTCTTACGTGCGTACAAAGTACACACACATTCTTTTTTAATAAATAATTAGCACTCCATCTGGGTCAGCAGTGAGCTTATTGGGTAGTTCACATATGCCATTAAAAATATCGGTTGTGGTAATCTTCGAAGGACAAATATTTGTACTAACATTGCTGTTTGATGGATGGATAGGTATGTAAAGGTTATTGCTATTAGGTGAATACATAGTTTGGAAGAAGTTCATAAATAAATTAGCTATTTCTTGACCATTTGTTGCTGATTGGGCTTGTAAATCTACAATTGTGGGACTGCTCTCATTTAAAAAAATCTTATATTACATTATCATGTTTAGATGGATATGTCACTAGTATGATATATACGTCAAAAAATCATAATTTAAAAATAAAAATCGACCTGTTTCGGGATTTTTCCTTAAAGTCGCTAGTATACAAAATAATGAGTTTATTCCATTTGGCTTTGCCACACTATATAACTCCAGAGGAAGGAGACCTGGGATAGGCTCTAAAGATACACAGTTCCTATACTATTCAAGGTGGTGAGACAGGTCACACAAGATTCTACAGCCATCTTTTCCTACCAAAGTACTGAGCCATAAATAACTGTTGGTCATATCACTTAAGGGTTGAAACCTTTGGTTTCAACCACTGTTTACAGGAATCATGTTCTGATAGGGATCACGTTTCTCAATATGAAATAATCTGGACCCCGATTTTTGACCCTTTGTTCGTTATTGATCATTTGCTATCTGTACACTGTAACAAACGAAGGGTCAAAAATCGGGGTCCTGAGTAATTGTAAATGCTGCATATAACGCCTAGTCCATGTTAGTCCATTTTTACAATCATACATAGTTAAATATACTTTAACGGCTTAGCAGCTATTAGAAAATGTGTTGACTCCATGGGACCAACACAGCAGCATGGTAAGGCAAAATATATCTTAGCCCCATCGGACCAATGTTACCTGCTGAGGCAGTATCAGTGAGGGTCCTATAGGACCAACATGGCAGTGAACATGTTAAGGGGATGTATAATAAATTATGTTTTTTGATATCTCAATGAAACTGATGCTTGCTCTTCCTGCTTTCACTAAATATGTCTCAGTTTAACTGCACACATACCTTTGTTTAACTTCAATTGAACTTCATATTTAAAACTATAACAACTGCTACAAAAAAAGTAACAAAATAACAAAGTATTGAAACTTTCCTTTTTAAAAAAACAATATGTTAAAACATTTATAATATATTCTTACAGTAGGAAAAATGAAAGAATACACATGAACGAACATATAAAACACGCTGTATTTTCCTGTCACCAGCGCAAGTACATGTAATAATTATTATTACATGTACTTGCGCTGGGCAATTTTCTTTGTGACACGGTGACAGGAAAATACGGCCTGTTTTATATGTTCGTTCATGGGTATTCTTTAATTTTTCCGACTGTATTTATCTCTAAAATAGTTTCTAATGTGTATAATTTTACTTGCACCATGTTTTTAATAAGTTGTTATTAGCATTAGTTATTTTTAGATTACATTTTAATTAATATTAAATTGTTTTGGCTTACCTGAAATGTGGATACCTCCACCAGACATAGCTCCCCACCGTTGCTCCCATTATTACTAAGACCTTCCATACCCAAATTGGAGTAAAAACAGTCCAAAAGGACCAGTGGATGTGATTATCTAGTTTTAAGGCGAAGAGAATGGTAAATACTAGGAGGCAAGTATGTACAACAAACTTACTGAAATTAAACATGAGTTAATGGTATCTTGAAAATGAATATTGTAAAAATGGTTCAATATCACTTAACGAAATTGAAGAGTTTTATTACCTTGGATTAAAATCTTGAAAGAGTGATTGCAGGTTCATTGTAAATTGTAAATTATCTATTTATACCTCTTCTGTATACATTTTTGTAGACTGACAAATAAACGTCAAGAACACGGAATACCAATCTTTTGACGCATCGTCCGTCAGATGATGATATGAAACTAGGCATGTTTTTAAGAATAGGGCAACTTGGCAATGACGCAATTTATTAAAAATTTGAATAAAATATTGTATTCAAATTCATAATAATTTCCGTGTAAAATAGAGATAATATCTTTCCGAGATAATCCAAAATGTATAGAACTATAAATATGCGGCTTATCGGCTTATCGTAGTCCCCGTAACACTACACCAGAGCATTGAAATTTGGCAATAGGGAATAGAGGGCCGCCTATAAAAATATCTGTAAAAACTTTTCCAATAGACCTTTTAGAGAAAGTACTGTTCCAAAAATATTTCCAGGACTTCCAAAATATTTGACAAAGAAGATGGTGCCAAAGGAAAAGTCTCATGAAAAGGATAGAATTAATTATAGTATTTTTACTACAAAAGCAATATTACGTAGGTCAAAATTTTTGACGTAAGAGAACTGTCAAAACATTAGAATGTGACTTTTCTTTATTGCCATGTTTATTATAAACATGGCAATAATGAAAAGTCAAAGTGTATTTTATTTACTAATCACTGCGTCTATTATCTCATTAAAATAAATAAATTTATATTGTGTTAATTTTATCCAATATAAATCTTTAAAATTGTATTCTTCCCGCTTATCTATAAATAGGCCCTCTATTTGACATCTCGGCGGTGTTGCCACATCTAAGCCGACGGAATGTTCAAATAAAGACGGCAAATGACGAACGATGAAGTTCTATGGAAAGAAAAAAATTCGGTCACGAAAAATGACACATGTCTAATTGACAACTTTGACATTACGGCAACCGCAAATGTCACAACATGCATTTGACATTTCTGTAAATTTTGCAGGATACGTGTAAAGTTATAATTTTAAAATTTAGTTAATGTTTGTTGTAGTATTTTGTTGTGATACGCACGCATTTTTTATGTACACATTACAAACAATGCCTAAATATTAAAATAAACATTTAACTCCACCGTGTTCTAGTTATAAACGGCAAGAAATGGAAGAAACAGCTGTGTTGTTGGCACTGGTATTTGTTATGCTAGTTGGGTCCTTTCTAGCAGGATCTATCCCATTATTTTTTACATTTTCAGAGGTAATCTCATATTTACTGTTTATAAATAATTTTAAGTTAAAATTTATCCCGTTTATTCATTATTTTCTACAGTAATATATTTCACCTTTACACAAGACATGTATGTTAATTATTTCTTATTATCAGTAAGATATGATATTTAAATTGTTACTTCATGAATTCCAATTTTTTTACCCTATTACCGAACCTTTTGCATGTGTTTAACATATTTCTTTTTGGATGTACTTTCTTTAGACATTGTTTCTAAAATTTTTTGTTTAATCCATCTTTTTTTTTAACATTTAAGTGATCTAATTTTCTATTTAGTCAAGAAGTATCATGTATTTATGTTAAGACCTGATTAAAGTTCACTTATTTTTTCCTTTCTTTTATTACCAATTCCTTCAAATGTTACATGTTAATTTTTATTGTTAATGCATTTTCTTTTTATTTGGTGATTTATTTCTTGAATCAGCATTATTTCAATTTATATTATTATTGTTAATGCATTTTCTTTTTTTATTTTGTGATTTATTTCTTTAATATTTTTATTATATCTTTATTTCAATTTATATTGTTATCCAATCTTTGCCGTAGCATATTTTGTTTAATTATTTATTTTATATATTTTTTGATAATGCCTGTTTTCTGCTATTGGTCAATCTAACTGTTGTTCTTTCTGGACATCATGCTTCTTTATCTTTTTATGTTTGTCAAAGTAATTTATAATATCAATGAAATGTGTTCACTTAAGTACAGCTCCCAGAACGAAACATGGCGATGAGATAAGCTGTCATCAGCCATGGTTTACTCTGGGAGCTGTAGGTATAGTATTTAATTTATGGTATGTGGTATAAAAAAAAAGATACAGTTAAACAAATACTAGCCAAAGCATGGGAATATGACATGGACGTTTACAATCTCTTTGTAGATTTTAAACAAGCCTATGATTCAATAGATAGAACAATTCTACCTAATATATTGGAAGAATTTGGCATACCATCAAAATTAATACGACTAGTGCAAATGACAATGACAGAAACAGAAGCACAAGTATGTATTCAAGGACAGATCAGAATATTGAAAAGGTTCAAAACAAATTTTTACGTTTCGCAGCTTTTAAGATGGGTTTAACAGTTAGAAATTATACTTATGATAATATATTAAAGAGATTAAATTTACAAACTCTTGAACGCAGAAGAGTCATGTTGGATATTTGTTGTCTTCGCAAAATTATCTCTGGTGCTATTAACTCCGAAGAATTGATAAGTCTTGTATACTTTAATATACCTGCTAGATTGACACGAAATCCACAAATATTCAAGGAACAACGACATGCTACAAATTATGGTCAATATGCACCAATTAGTAGATTGGCCCTGTATGGAAACAAGTTTAGTCATGTAATAGATCTGTTTGGTTCTTCAGTTTCCTCTATTAAACAAGAACTTGGGCGTCTTGAATTTTGAATTTAAAAAATTAAATAGATTTAACTGTTATAGTTAATTCAGTTGTTTTCATCATTTACAAATAATTTATATTCTTTTTTATTTTTTATGTTTGTGTTTTATAGTTGTAGTTTTACATGTATCTAAATTTTATATTTTCATTATTATGACAAAAGCTCTGCTTTATTGTATTTTGTATGTATTGGGTTTATCCCGTTAATAAATAAATAAATAGATCACTGATGCGTTTACGATAACGCAAGGACTGAAACAAGGCAACGGACTGGCTCCAACGCTTTTTAATCTTGTTCTTGAATATGTAATTAGACGGTTGACGGTAAGCGGAAATAACATACTTACAAACAAATCTACCCAATTAGCAGCATACGCGGATGATATAAACATAATGAGCAGAACAATGAATGCAGCGGAAGAAACCTACGTTGAGTTGAAACAGAGTGCAGAAGCAGTAGGGCTAGCAATAAACACAAATAAAACAAAACTACTCATACAAACCAGATCAAATAGACCGGTGCAACAACACTTTATTGACGATATAGAACATGTGAATAGATTCACGTACCTAGGAATGGATCTGGTTGCAAGCAATGAAGAAGAACCGGAAATAAATAGAAGGCTTGTGCTGGCAAATAAAGCCTATTTTGCGATGTGCCACATATTCAAATCGCGAGACGTACACCGGAAAACAAAACTCCGGGTATATAAAACAATAATCAGGCCCATAGTAAGTTATGGCTGTGAAACATGGGTGGTGACACAAAAATCTGCCAATGCATTAGATGTGTTTGAAAGAAAAGTATTACGTAGGATACTGGGCCCAATAAGTGAAAATAACAACTGGCGAATTAGGTATAATAGAGAAATATACGAGCAATATAGCGAACCAACTCTAGCACAACACACTAAACTGCAGAGATTACGGTGGGCAGGGCACGTGGTCCGCATGCATGAGAGTAGAATCCCCAGAAAGTTGCTGAATGCAAGAATGCAGGGAAGAAGACCTGTTGGAAGACCTAAAAAGAGATGGGAAGACGAAGTCGATGAGGATGCCAGGAACTTTCTGGGAACGCGTTCATGGAAAAGAACAGCGGTAAATCGAAATGATTGGAGAAGCTTATTGAAGGAGGCCAAGGCTCGATTTGGGCTGTAGTGCCATTGGATGGAGGATGGTATAAAAAAAGTACCCTTTTTGTAACACTAACCCACTCAGGCAAACAGCAGTTGTTTTGAGTTTCTAATTTTTCTGCATTTGTTTTTTTTTTTATTTAATTAGTTATTAATAAGTTAAGTCCAAAAATTTGAGAGTTAGAAAGTCATATAAATACCTTCAAAATGGTGTTTTTGAATGTGTCTATCCTTATGTGTTGCTTAGAAAATCATAGAATAAGTCAGAAATTTCGGTTTTTTATAAATGTTAATAACTGTTAAAAAAACGAACTTAGAACCTTCATATTACATGGAATGTTAGGTCTTGTGGTGCTTAAATATGATCCAAATTTCAAAGCGATCAGTCAGATAGTCAATGGTTAAGAAGTTATTCTAAATATTTATAAGCAAAAAATCGACATGTTTTTGAAAAAAAAATTTTTCAATATATAAAATTGTTTTTCTTAGTAACTCTGTAGAATTACTGTAACTTCATTATTTTCTGACATATTATTCATATTATATTGTTGCAAAAAATTTAATTTGGGATAAAAAAAATTAAATAACTTTTAAACTATTTGGCCCTTTGCTCTTAAATTTTGAGCATATTTTTTAAGTACTACAAGTCCCAACATTCCATGTAATATGAAGGTTCTAAACTTATTTTAAAAGAGTTATTAACATTTTTAAAACACCGAAATTTCTGACTTATTCTGAAATTTCCTAAGCAACAAAATAAGGATAGAAACATTAAAAAAAACACTGTTTTGAAGGTTTTTATATGATAGCACTTTATGCTAGTACATGAAAAAAACGAAAGTAGATAATTTTTTGACCTTAAGGGGGTAGGCGCAAAATTTCGGCTTAAATACTTTTTAACAGGTTAATTGCCGAATACTCTGATCGGAGTGTGCTGACCTCCTTCCATGACGCCAACTACTCTGATGAGAGTATCGATCACATAATTGAAGTACAACTCATGGAGTAGTCGGAGTTACCGAAGGAGGCCGGCACACTATATCGGCAGTCAACCTGTTAAATGTATTAATTTCTTTTCAAATTCTGAGAAAACTAATAAGTATTTTTGAAAAATTTAAACGCAGAATGAAAGATTACGTTATTACCGAGGGCTAAAAGTTCCTAAAAACTTCTATAATGTTTATAGTCCAGAATCCGAAGCTTTTCACCTCACAATTTTTACAGAATGGATCGATTTACTTGAAAATTTGAGAATAAGTAGTGGATAGTCCAAGGATCAAAATCTATATGATGCCGAAAGGCGCTTTCACCATGGGGGTGGTAGCCCCCATCTCGGGGGTGGATATTTTTTATTATATTTTGACCACAAAAGTTGATAAAAACATTCATTCTAAGCAAAAATGTTCTATACATTTTTTTGATAAAATTTATAGTTTTCGATTTATTTGCTATCGAAAGTGTTAGTTTTATATCGAAAAAAATCAATGTTTTTTGATATACTCATTTACGATTCACTCAATTTTTACTGTAGAAAAAATTTTTTCAAACCGAGTTCTTGGGAATTAAATAACCTACAATTTCATATTTAAACATTTTTTCGTATCTCTAATGCTAATCTTTCTATTCTGAAGAAAATGGCATTTTTTACCAAACTATAAAAATTCGTTATTCACTTTTAACTCCAGTTTTTTAAAAACTAATCATTCTAAGCCAGTTAAACTTCTAGAATCTATTAATAATACATAAATAAAGAAGAAGGAATAAGGAAAATGACTAAAAACACCGCTAACTTATATTATTATGCTTCCAATTGGATTTCTCCATTTTTTTTTTCAAAAAAATATATTGATTGTTTAACCGTAATTTTTTTATTTTTTATCTTAGAAAGTTTGGTGAAAAAGAATTTTGTAGGTTTTTACAAGACCTATAAGCCTATGAATATTAAATCTTTTTAAAATCCTCAGTCGCAAAAAGAGGTGACGTTGATAGGTAAAGGTGGTTTTTGCATGTTATTACAAGTTTTAATTGTCAATATCTCACTCAATTTTTGCTGTAGAAAAAATTTTTGCATACCAAGTTCTTGGGAATTATATAAGCTACAATTTCATATTTAAACATTTTTTCGTGCTAATCTTTCTATTCTGAAGAAAAAGCCATTTTTTTCCAAACTACAAAAATTCGTTATTTGCTTTTAACTCTTTTTAACATTTTTTAAAAAACTATTCATTATAAGCCGGTCAAACTTCTAGGACCTATTAATAATACATAAATAAAGAAGACGGTCAATGACTAATTTTAATTAGGATGGTGATTAGGGGGTTGCTTCCGATCACTTTTTCGCTGAAAAAAATAGGGACCGACATTATTTTCATTATGTCACATAATTTTTGAGCTAGAGACTTTTTTTATTTCTGGAGATAGATATTTTTAAATACTTTAAATTAGTTTAAACAAGTTATCCTCGAAAAATGCATAGTTTTCCCGTCTTTTGACTTTGAAACTACAATATTTAGCATTTGACAAAGAAGAGCTAACATAATAAAGTATAGCTCGATTACTATTGGTCTTAAAGAAAATAAAAAAAACGGTTTTTGTTTATTTTTTCAAAAGGTACATTTTTGTTAAGTAAAGTTGTTTTGATAAAACGAAATCTTTTGGAGTTATTAGCAGAAAACTTATTAAAAACATTGATTTTTCCGATATAAAACTAACACTTTCGATAGCGAATAAATCGAAAAATACTTAATTTACCCCCATGGTAAAAGCGCCTTTCGGCATCATATAGATTTTGATCCTTGGACTATCCACTACTTATTCTCAAATGTTCAAGCAAATCGATCCATTCTGTAAAAATTGCGAGGTTTTGTCCTATTTTAAGCTTCATTACTTGGACTGTTATTTTAATAAGTTACAGCGGTGAAAAAAAAAGAGAAAATTTAGTGTGACTTTTATTTCAAATATCTCATTCAAAAGAAACTTTTTGTTTATTCTAAGGGACTTTCGACCCTCGATAATAATTCAATCTTTCATTCTGAGTTTAAACTTTTCAAAAATATTTATTAGTTTTCTCAGGATTCGAAAAAAAAATGAATGCATTTAAAAAACATTGGATCCGAAATTTTGGCCCTATGTCCTTAACACTTACTTAATTAAGAAATCTAGTGATGCTAATTATGAAATCTACTGCAGGTCGTTCTTGTTATAGAGTAACATATATGTTTTTGTTATAGAGGGCCATAATACTCAAAACAACTCATAGCCGGAACAGGAATTTTTTAAAAATTACTTAATCCGAAAAAAAGTATGTCTTTTTTTGTTTCCATCCATTTTATGGAAGATTGACTTCTCTCTAAAATTAGATGTAATTTTACATGTTTCCATACTGGGTGATGTCAATATTAATATTGGGGTATACCCTACAGAGATATCTAAACAAATTATCATAGTTTACTTTTTTAGCATTCCTCTTTTAGACCTTCTAAAAACCCCATACTAAGTAATTAATCACATTGAGTATTTCTTTTCAAAATCCTAATACAGTGTATTTTTGATTTTAAGTTTTAACCATTTTGTAAAGAGTTATTTTATGACTAACAATATTTATTCCAGGACAAATTAAAAAAGATAAGTGTATTTGGAGCTGGTCTTCTAGTGGGCACAGCACTAGCTGTTATCATTCCAGAAGGTGTAAGATCGTTGATTCCACAAGAATCTCATGGACATGGGGCCTCTAGTGAACCTCATATCGAAGACCATAAGGATCCCTTGTCAGTAATTGGTATTAGTTTAGTTTTGGGATTTATATTTATGCTGCTAGTGGATCAGGTATGTATTTAAAGATTTTTTTGTATATAAGTATATTATTCATTAAGAGCTCAGGCGCAAATATTTTACAGCTATCCCTACTTTTTCTTTCTTTACACGACAAAGTATGTGTAGTACAATTCTCACTGGTATGGATACATATAAACATTACTTGACAATGACATTAACTTAGAGATGACTTTTGAATGTTCTTGGATAACTGTTACTTGTATAATCGCTTAAATGATTAATTCAGTTAATTAATATGATAATTTTTTCACTATGTATTCAGTGATTATAATAATTTATATACATACTTACTATGTAGTGATAAAGTGATTTTTTGTAATAATATATTGTTAATAGGAAACGCTTAGATTTTCAAACATCTTTAATAAGAAAATACTTGGATCACAGAATATACTGGTGTATTCTCTGCTTGGGATCTTCCATAAATAATAAAAAATAAATAACTTTTTATTAATTTCACATCTTAAATCAATTATTTATCAAATACGCTATTAATATTATTTAATAAACAACTCAAAATATTCCTGAAACCGTCTCAAATATCTAAAATTGTCACTGTCTTGTCAACACATGCTTGACACATGTCAATCCTGAAAAAACTAATCAATATTTTTGAAAAATTTAAACGCAGAATGAAAGACTAAATTATTACCGAGGGCCGAAAGTCCCTCAGAATAAATAAAAAGTTTCTTTTGATTGAGATATTTGAAATTAAAAATCACACCAAATTTTCTTTTAGTTTTTCACCCCTGTAACTTATTAAAATAAACATTATAGAAGTTTTCAGGAACTTTCGGCCCTCGGTAATAACGTAATCTTTCATTCTGCGTTTAAATTTTACAAAAATACTATTAGTTTTCTCAGGATTCGAAAGAAATGAATCCCATTTAAATAGCATTGGAGCAGAAAGTTTGCGCCTGTTCCCTTAAGGATACATTTACTTTCTAAATTGGAAAAAAGATGATTTTTAAATATATTGAAAGAAAAAACTTATATTTCTGTAGTGGTATGGCAAACCTTGATATGTCTGATTTTTGCCAAAGTGAAATTATTTGCTTGATATGTTGTTTACATAGTAACTTTTCTTCAAGTTGGTATAGTTTGGTATGTCTATGATGAAAATGTGTGTGCGTTTTGTGTTTTATTGGCACTGGTTTTCACAACCAACTCACCAGTCAATTTCATAATGATTTTTTAGACTATAACTTATCACTAACTCAGGGCAGTAATGTGTAGTGTGTGTGTGTTGAGTAAGTGTCTTGTTACTTTGCAAAGTCGACGTAATTGTCTTTGCAAAGAGACGCTAATTGTATCCGAACGTCTGCGGTCTCTCCGGTATGATGTATGATGAAAATAAAACCCTTAAAAATGAGAATGACAATATCTCGCTGGTACCTATGACTAATGTAATTCCTAATACATTTCCAGTGAAAATAATAACTCTTTGATAAGTATTGCCGATTACAATTTTTTTTATATGCGTGTCCGCGAAGATTATAACTCCCAAAATATTTATAATGAAAATATTTAGTTCATAATAGATACCGACGAAAACAATTATTTCTCTTTCTATTTCTGTGTTTGCCGACGAAAACAATTATTTCTGAGAACTTTTTACTAGGTAATTATAATTTTCGTGGATCCACAAACAGAAATGATGTTTTTTGCAGATACTCCTCAAAAAATAAATTTTTTTGCTAACACTTTATTATGGATTATAATTTTCACAATCATATAATCGAAAATAATATTTTTCGCGGCGTTCATTGAAAGTTCTACTCTTAACGGCATTTTTCGGAGTTATACTTTTCGTAGGTGGCGGCGATATGATATGCCCGCTTTTTACTTATAAGGTAGGGCAAAACTTGATATGTTACTTGATTTCTTATGTTGATTACTTTTAATTTTTGGGTTGGCAAAACATGAATCAAACTTTCAAAATGCTCTCCTGATAGGGCAGTCAATGAGGGTATTTGGCTCCGAATTCCATCCTACTACATCAATTTACTTGATATTTTCACAGTAAGTAGGGAATAGCCCAAGAAACAAAGTCTACCCTATGCCGATGTGCGCTTTTATCTTGGGGGTGGTTTTGGTTAAAATAGCCACGGAAAAGGCTAGAGAACCCAATTTTAAGCAAAAACTGTTCTATGATTATTTTTTGAAAACTCGATACTTTTTGAGTTATTCGTGGTTGAAAATTGGCCATTTTCATTGAAAAATGACACCTTCTCGGACGGATTTTTGCGAATACCTTAAATACTATGCATCTAACAAAAAAACTATATAAAATATTTCTGTATTTTATAAAAAGACAAAGAGATTCGTTCCTTCATAAATCTTCTAGTTAAAATACAAAGAGGGATATGGTAGGTAAGAAAAGTTTGTTTTTTTGCTGCATGCTCAAAATTTGCGGTGTCTTCAACTTGAAATAGCAGAAGAAACTGTCGATTTTAGGTGTATAATGATACTAATCACTTTTGTAGTGCTTGAAAAGACCTTTAAAATGAGCAATACTAGTTGTCGATTACATGCAAACTAATCGAGATATTCTGCAAAAAAGTTATTGACTAATGTATTTTAAGAAGAAATGAGAAGTATATTTAACCCCTCATCCATCAAAATTTAAATACATCGTTTTCCTTCTACAATACTTTTCTTATAGTGTTATTTCTATGTTCAAAAAGTTGGGCTGGATTAAAATGAACGGTTTTTGAAAAAAATAAGATCAAATTATAGAGCGCATTTTTAAATTTTCTTAAAAATCTTCCTTTTCCTCCATGTAACTCGAAAAGGATAAGAGATATGAAAAAAAGATATCACACAAAAATGTAGGACTATTTCAGATAAAAATTTTCTTTTTATTTTTCATTACTGTATCTCTTATTATTTTCAAGTTACATGGAGAAAAAGGACGATTTTAAGAAAATTTAAAAATGCGCTCTATAATTTGATCTTTTTTTTTTAAGTATTCATTTTAAACCCGTCCAACTTTTTGAACATAGAAATAACACTATAATAAAAGGTATTGTAGAAGGAAAACGATGCATTTACATTTTGGTGGATGGGGGTTAAAATTACTTCTCATTTTTTCTTAAAATACATTTGTTATCAATTTTGTTTGCAGCATATCTCGCTTAGATTTAATGTAATGGACCTTTAATATAGCTCATTAAGGTATTTTCAAGCACTACAAAAGGTATTAGTAGCATTATACACCTAAAATCGACCATTTCTCTGTTATTTCAAGTTGAATACACCAATTTGAGAATGTACCAAAAAACAAACTATTTTCACCTAACATATTTTTGTATTAAAACTAGAAGATTTATGAAGGCAAGTGTCTTTTTGTTTTTTTATAACCTACAAAAATGTTTAATATAGTTTTTTTAGTTAGATGCATAGTTTTTAAGGTATTCTCAAAAAACCGTTCGAAAAGGTATTATGTTTAAATGAAAATGGCCAATTTTCAACCACGAATATCTCAAAAAGTATTGAGTTTTCAAAAAAAAAATTATAGAACAGTTTTTGCTTAGAATTAGGTGGCAATTTTAACCAAAAAATTTTCCACCCCTAAGAAGGGGTGGGAACCACTCCCAAGATAAAAGCACACATCGGCTTAGGCTAGATTTTGAATTAGGAGATAAGTAGAGGCCAGGCCCAAAATTTCATTAAAATCCATGCAGTAGGATAGAATTCGGAAGTAATATTCTATTCTTGCTCCCATTGACTGGCGCGGCGCGGCGTATGAAAAATTAGGCTAGATTGTCATATCAACCATTGCCAAAACTCTACAAATTTATGGTTTTTTTATACATTGTTAAGAAGGTTTTGCCTACATTAAAAATTTTTTGTGGCACTTTTAGTTGTTTTTCACAACCGCACAGGGCAGGGCGTCTTCTAAAAGATACATTTTAATTTGACAGACAGTTGTTTTTCTTCCTGTATCAATTCTTTTTTTAATTCCAACGGGGTTCAATTCTTGAGGTCTAATTTAATATTTTATACCCTTTAAAAAGTTAATATTTTTGAATTCATCATTGTACCTACTAAAAAGGTTTGTTTTTTACTTTGTAAAGGTTTTAGTAGTCGTATATATCAACAAAATTTGGCTTACTGACATTGGTAAAGTAGATTTTGAGAAAAACGTCTCACAGTTTTGAAAAATTTGATTTCGAGAAAAATGCGTTTAAAGTATTTTTACTGTAATTTGATCGAATAAAATGGTCATCTTTACTTTTTTTCCTCTAAACAGTGATTCCTAGTGCATACTGGGTGCCCCCACTTGCCAGTAAAAGCTGTGAATGGTCGGCCAAAGCTTTTGTTCATAATTCTGAACGTTTTCTCTAGTAAATTTATTACCTTTAAGCTGTTTTTTAATATTATGCGTCCCTTTATTTCGACTACGTTTTAAATGGCCACCAGATTCAGGCATTTTTTCCGATTTTAAAGACAATAAATTTAGGTAAATTTCAATAATATAAAACATGTGCTCGTTTTTATACCTACATTTTGGAACCCAACTGTCGAGTTGCAGCTGCACAGGTCAGGCGTTGCGCGGGTTGTTGTATACAAACGAGCATTAGCTCAAGTAGGTACCGTTATAAATACAGCTATAACTTGCTTATTTTTGTTGTTCTTAAGTTATTTCCTTGTGGCATTTTTATAATCAACTATTTATAATGGGAAATAAGCCACAATTTTACCAAAAAAAGATTTTATTAACGGTTCGAAGCCCAAATCGGGTTTCGTTGTCAAAATACAAAATACTTGGCTTATTTCCCATTATAAATAGTTCCTTATTTTTCTTAATTGCTATAATTTCTTAATACAATTTTGGGACAGTATTTCTATGATGCGAAGGAATGTAAAAAACAAAATCGATTTTTTTTTAATTCAGAAAGTAAAAGTCTTCTTAAGAAAATGGCCTAAATATAACAACGGAAGTAAATTTAAAGTTCAAAGCAATCTTCTTTGACTATTTATACCTATAAATTATATAAAATAAACCAGTTCAGCTGACATTTGCAATCTGAACATTTAAATTTTAAATGAGAATTCATATTTTCAATGAAATGCCAGGGTTTGTAGATTTTCCTTGAAAAAGAAAGTAGTAGAGAGGTAACTATGTTAATTTCCGCATGTTTAATTTTTTGTTTCTGATAAATGTATATTAGGCCTGGATCCCGCGTACCAAAAAAAAGTTAAATTAAACACCTTACTAATGCTACATATTACTAACAAAACAAATGAATACATCATGCTCAAGTTTGATACTATGAAACAATTTACACAACTTAATTATTCAATCTAACATAGTCTGGCTAATTGGTTCTCACCAAAGCCATAAAATCCACGAAAAAAAAACCTGCTAGTTTTAACAATCATAAACTTGTCAGGATGACACGTTCCACAATTAAAACTTCCCCTGTTCCAGTGTTCTAATACATCAAAGTTTGTCCGACTAGACACCGTTAAGCTATTAACAAATTTTCAGCTTGCTATTAATAAACATTTTTTGGTACGCGGGATCCAGGCCTATATGTACATTAGTGGCCATATAATAAAATTATAATATCAAAAATGAATAACCATTTCCAATTTCGTTGCAACACGAAACTACAGCCGCATCATCATTCCAGTTCAATCAAAGAGTGCAGCAAGCACCTCTACCGGTTTCGAAACTTATTAGTCTCTCATCAGGAGGCACATATGCTACTCTCTCTGACCCAACTTGGATAAACCCCGGCGTGCAGTCACGGATTGCAGCGAACGAAATGACAGGGATGCCCTAGCGGCAACTGCTAGCAAAAAAAACTAAGTTTTCAATCCAAGAGCACATAAAACAACATTCAAAAATGTTACTCTACATGTCTACATCCCACCAGATTGAAAAACAATGGGAACCTTCTCTGGTAGATTCTCAAGGTTCCCATTGTTTTTGAATCTGGTAGGATGTAGAGTCAAAATGACATGGATTTCACCAGATGGAACCACAACCAATCAAATTGACCATGTGCTGATAGACAAAAGGGTAGCCAGTAGTATCTCCGATGTGAGAACACGACGAGGAGCATGCTGTGGATCAGACCATCTTTTAGTACAAACCAAATTTAGATGCAGAGTTAACAGGGAATTATGAGAGTTATGAAAATGGACAAATAGAAAAAATGGAAGAAAATTTCAAAAACAACCAAATTAGAGGGGCTTACGAATACCTAAAAAAGATAAAAAGTGGGTATAAACCTCAAACAAGTCTATGTAAAGATGAAAGTGGGCAAATAATCAGTGACCAACAGAAAGTCACAGAAACCTGGAAGCATTCTTTTCAGACACTACTTGGAACTCAAGTAGACATGGAAGATGAAATGGGTATGATATACGCAGAAGAGAATGGAGTAGAAGCTCCAACCATAGAGGAAGTTCTCGAAGCCATTAAGGCCCAGAAAAACAATAAAGCTCCAGGAGTTGACGAAATACCAGCAGAACTATATAAGGTAGGTGGCGACCACCTAGCAAGTCACATCCACGCGCTCATCAAAGACGTATGGCAAGAAGAGAAAAAAAGACGACTGGAAGAAAATTATAGTATGCCCGATCTATAAAAAAGGAGACAAACTCCAGTGCAAAAACTACCGTGGAATCTCTGTACTATGTACAGCATATAAAGTCCTCACGTATATTATAAACCAGCGGCTCCAACCACTAGCAGAAAATATTATTGGAGAGTATCAGACGGGCTTCCGACGGGGAATATCGACACTGGATCAAATATTTACAGTCAAACAGATCTTGAGCAAAGCATGGGAACACTATGTTGATGTTCACAACGTGTTTGTAGACTTCAAACAGGCATACGACTCAGTCAAAAGGAACAAACTATATTGGCTGAATTGGCAATACCACACAAGCTAATAAGACTCATTAAAGCCACAATGGATGAAACTCAGGCATGTGTACGAATACAAAACCACCGGACAGACTTTTTCAACATTTCGTAGGGACTAAAGCAGGGAGATGGGCTGGCCTCAACATTGTTTAACCTGGTACTGGAGTATGCGGTTAGGCAAATGCAAACTGGACGAGGAAATCTACTGACCAACCGAACGGTTCAACTGGCCGCTTATGCTGATGATATTAATATTATGACTAGAACATCAACAGGAGCACAGGAAACATATGTATGTATATACACCGTTCTTAGGCGTCAACGCCCTTCGGTAGGGATCTATGGGGGAGTATCACCGAGCCGCAAGCCCTTATCCCTTGCCGTACTGCTCCCTCATAGGTCGATCAGATGCCCGCATATTCCAGTCTAAGCGCCAGATTCATATTTAGAATTTTATACTGACGCGTTAGCCTTTTTGTTTTTCCGATGGCCTGGCTTGGGCTTGAACTCTCGTACCTCACGGCGAAGTGAAGTGCGGGTCAGCCGCTAGTCGCACTGAGCTATCCGATCGACAGGAAACATATGCAGAGTTAAAAACACAAACAAAAGAGCTAGGTCTGGAAATTAACACAGAAAAAACAAAAATAATGAAATCAATGGAAAAATCCCAATATCCAATCCCAAAAATAATGACTCAGACGAGAAGAAATATAGTCCCAGAAAACATTATACATGAAGATGATATTGAAACGGTTGAAAAGTTTACATACCTGGGAGTAGAAATATATGCCGACGGATCAGAAGATGGAGAAATACGAAAGAGAATAACGCAGGAAAAGAGAGCTTATTTTGCCCTCTCCCATATATTTCGGTCTAAAAGTGTCCACCGAAATACAAAGATGAGAATCTATAAAACCTTAATTCGACCAATAACATGCTATGGCAGTGAAGCCTGGGTCCTGAAAGAAACATCCAAAAACAAACTCGACACATTCGAAAGGAAAGTGCTTAGGAGAATACTAGGACCTGTGAGGGAAAACGGGATCTTCAGAAGTCGATACAACAACGAGCTTTATCAACTTTATAAGGAAACGCCCATGTCAGACTTCATTAGAATACAAAGATTGCAATGGGCCGGACATATGATAAGAATGGGAGAGGATAGGCTACCAAAATGAGCACTGAATGCTAGAATGCAAGGAAAGAGACCGGTTGGGAAGCCACGAAAGCGCTTGGAAGACACAGTAAACAGCGACGCACAAGCCCTTTTAGGAGTCCGTGTATGGAGAAGAGCAGCCACAGACAAGCAAGGGTGGAGGCATAAAATAAAGGAGGCCAAGGCTCAATTTGGGCTGTAGTGCCGTAGAAGAAGAAGAAGAAGGATGTAGAGTAACATTTTTGGATGTTGTTTTATGTGCTATTAGATTGAAAACGTAGTTTTTTTTAATTATAACAATATGTGTACATGTAAATTTTTTCTGCTTATTATAAAAAGTTCTAAAGCATCTTTTAAATCTATATAAAAAAGTCAATATTTTGAACAACATTTAACAGTAGCTATATTCTATAAAAATATAACTTTATCGCACAGTTTTTCCGCAATTTTATTTGCACAAGCATTTATTTAATTCAATATTTTTGCATTATATTAATGAAAGATTATAAGAACCCAAACATTTTAATACCTTGTCTTATACATTTGTTGATTAGGAATTATTATTGTGCTTTTTATTTATTTAAATTGTTCTAGAAAATATGAGAGATAAACAGACATGTTTAGTCATTGTTAATTATTATGAACATAAAAATTGTTCGAGGCCAAAAATATAAAAAATAAACAATAAATAATTACAATGATCGTTCGGTAAGTACGTGATATTACATGAATAACGAAGAAACAATTCGTTTTTATTAAATTTAACACTGAATATCTGGCAATAATAACGTATATGAGAGAAAAACTCATAAAATCCATTTGAAAGAGTGTTAAAAAAACAAAAATTGAAACACACTATTGGAAAACAACCAAGGAAAGAGAATAACGAGACAATTAGATAATAGTTTCCCCTTAAGGTCGTAGCATATTATCCTGCACGTAGCGTTTCCAGCACGTACCGTAGTCTCCGAACTCCGAAAAACCTGATTTTACAAAGAGGTATCTTTTATATGGGGTGTTTGGGATATATATTGTTATGATCTGCTTTCTCTTACTTTTATATTAATTAGTATCTATTTAATTAATTATTCAATTGTCGCAAATCATACATAAAAAAATTAAGAAAAATCTCAGGGTGCCTTTTTGTCATAAAAAATAACTAAATTATCTTAGGTTATACTTATCCTTTCTCGTGGCTTCAGTATCTCTTAGTTGATCCTTATCGGGATAAAATAGGAAAAGGAAATAAATAGAAATACCATAAATAAGCACATACCAATACCTTTATTATCAAAAGCAATGCTCTGAAAATTTATCAATTAAATCCTGTGGGCATAACTGTCCAAACGAAACTTTTACCATATAAATTAATCTAATTCAAACAAATATTTATCGCTTTGTTCTTGATACCATTAATAAAACAAGCTAAACAAACCAGTTTAGGTATTCGCAAAACTACTTATACTTCCTATTAAATTTTTGAAATGTTGGAATCTTAATTCATATGCTTTTACGCAAAAAAGATTAACTTCTGATTATAAAGAAAATCTATCACATAAGTTAGTGACTGACCTTTTTGATTCACACACAATGATGTCTCCTCTTGGCCCAAACAGCTTTTCCTTGTTGATTATGTTAGGCTACCAGTCAAAGCCCTCTCCGTTCTCCGCATCAATCCAGCAGCATACCAGCAACTATTTCTCCAAAATACGAGCCAGGCCTCTTTTGACCAGTACTCGTTCAATAAACTCCAAAACTCTCTCCTCTCTTTCTCTCAATAATAATCTCCTGAGACCAAGTATCTTTTTTACTTGGTGTCACAAATAATTTTAATAACTATAGTTCTTGTGACTTACTCTCTTGGACTTTACAGAATCAAAGAGGTATTTCTTCTCAATTTGATTTGTCTCTCGTTCCACTTTTCAGCTACTCTTCACTATCAAACAACCACTAGTACTTGCTTCTGAACTACTCACAAAAACTTTGACTGCTCTTATCGGATGCCGGTCACATAATAATCTCCTTTTCCAAACTGTCTGAACATTCAAAACTTCTCTCTCCCCATTCTAAATTGCCAAGCCAATCAGAAACATTTCTCTCTCCACATTCGAAAAAAACCCATGCATTCTTTCAACAAATACTTCTACTCATCATAATTACTTTTCGGGACTTAAAATTCCAAATTTCTCTACCTTATTTTTCTAAAAACTAATAATTACAATTACCTGTGGATTTTGCCTTTCCCGTAACAAAACAATCTTTTTAAAATTATAATCCGAAATAAATTGTCTTTTTACTTCACCTTATTTACAAATGTCTTTAATTCTTCAGGGAAAAACTCATTAAGGATAAACCCACTGCGTAAAAGCTAACTTCTAATAAATAGTTACAAATCAATATACAGGGTGTACCAATCAAATTTATGTGCCCGCGTTATATTAAAAAAAATTAAATTTTTATTCTATCTTTGATTGACAAAATGATACACAATAATATGTTATATTGCTTCGATAGAGCTTAGAGAATCGGTAAAAATAAGAGCTCGTGGAATGTGAGGTATTTAAATATTTTAGAGTTGAGCATATGGCATAGTTTTTGAGGGAAGTTTGAACAAAAGATTAGATGTGAGGGGAAAGTATAGCTGAGCCTATGCTTTTATTAGATTTAGATTTTAGATTAGATTCCCCCTCATACAATTTTACTGATTGTTCTAGATATCCCAAAGTCGAAACGAAAACGTAAATCCATTGGAAAGGAGAAGAGAGGGAGAATACGTTAAGTACTTTCCCAAAATGCTCAAAAAAATGGGAACAATCACACTTACCTTATTTAGTCGTATTCATAATTTACCAGAATTGTGTTTTTGCTGTCCAAGAGAAAAGGAAATTATCAGAAAAATTAAACAGTACAAAACTGTTAGTTATATTTATTACTATTAGATTATTAATTCAGATCTTCGCCTTCTTCTTTCTCATAATCCTTAGTGCCCTTCGGGGCGTCGGATGTAGGGTTCCGCCTATTATCCATTTCTCCCATGTGCTTCTGGTGGTGGCCAGGTGCTTCATATCTCTTATATTTATGTCTCTGTTTTCACCTATATCATAAATCTGGTCTATCCATGTCTTCCTCGTCCTTCCCTTTTTCTTTTGTTTCCCACTTTGGCTTCATGTACCTGCTTTGTTAGTTTCTTTTGCTCCATTCGTTCTATGTGACCAAGTCAGATCAATTGTTTACGATCTTCCTCATTATCGGTTCTTGCTCCAGCTCTCGCCTTATATCTTCATTTCTGAATCTTTTAAACTTCGTAACTCAGCTATTCTTCTCATGTATTTAACCTTGGTCGCGTTTATCATTGATTCATGTTTCTTTTGCGCAATCCATGTTTCCCTGGGCTTAATCTGCGTTGAGTTATATTGTCTATTTCGGATTTCCCTAAAATTGTGTAATTTAAACAATAATACACGTTAGTAGCCTTCTTCAGTTTATTACTTATTGCCATAACCGTTTTCCCATGATCTGATATTATATTTCCCAAGTATTCAAGTAGATACTTGTTCTATTACTTGTTCCCTTACTATTATTTTGGTATTCCATTCTTTTTTCTGTCTTCATTTATTATCATAAGTTTTGTTTTATTGAGACTCATTTCCATTTTTAAATTATGAGAATGAACCTGGAAATAAATAAAATATTGAATAGACCGACTATCAGAAAAGAAATACGAACAAGTAGAAAGGATGAATGATAAAAGATATAGGTACAAAAAAAGTACTTAGAGAAGAATTAAACGGGAAGAGATTAACTAGGATTTAAAAGAACTAGAAATACGGGTAAAAGTAATGAAAAAACAAAAGTAATGACGAATACACCGAACATTACAAAAATAACGTTGAATGACATAGATTTAGAAACAGTAAGCGAATACATCTACCTGGGACTGATAATGAAAGTTAACAAAGAAAATCAAACTGCCGAAATTACCAGAAGAAAAACACTAAAATAGAACAATATTTGAGAACCAGAGTTTACGATCAGTGTATCCTTCCTATACTTACGTATGGTTCACAAACGTGGACACTCACCAAGGCCAATATGGATAAAATAGTAAAGGCACAGAGAGCGATGGAAAGATCGATGCTCGGGGTGAGGCTCATAGACAAAAAAAATAAATGGATTAGAAGCAAAACCAAAGTAAAAGACGCAGAACATGCTGCCAAATTAAAATGGAGCTTCGCAGGACACAATGTCCGACGGAAGGATAAAAGATGGAATCACGAAATACAACAATGGAGACCGTGGTTAGGAAGCAGAAGTAGAGGAAAACATCCTATTGGGTTGTGAAGAGTAGGTCCTAAAACCAAAAATAGTAAAGTTTAATTGTTTGTAAATTAAGTTTAATTATTTGGAAAGTTGGAAATTGTTTAATTTTTAAATGGAGAAAAAGGAAGATTTTTAAGACAATTTAAAAATGCGCTCTATAATTTGATCCTTTTTTTTTTCAAAAACCACTCATTTTAAATCCGTCCAACTTTTTGAACATAGAAATAACACTATAATAAAAGGTATTGTAAAAGGAAAACGATGCATTTAAATTCTGGATGATGAGTGGTTAAAATATACTTCTCATTTTTTCTTAAAATACATTAGCGATACATTTTTTTTGCAGCATATCTCGCTCAGTTTGAACGTAATCAACATTAAATGTCTTTTCAAGCACTACAAAAGGTATTGGTAGCATTATACACCTAAAATCGACCGTTTCTCTCTTATTTTAAGTTGAATGCACCGATTTGAGCATGCACCAAAAAACAAACTCTTTCACCTACCATATCTCTTTTTGTACTATAACTAGAAGATTTATAAAGGAACGAATTTCTTTGTTTTTTTATAAGCTACAAAAATGTTTGATATAGTTTTTTTAGTTAGATGCATAGTTTTTAAGGTTTTCGCAAAAAACCGTCCGAAAAGGTGTCATTTTTTAATGAAAATGCCAATGTTCGACCAGGAAAAACTGAAAAAGTATTAAGTTTTCAAAAAAAATTATATAGAACAGTTTTTTTATTTAAAATTAGGTTCTCTAGCCACTTCCGTAGCTATTTTGACAAAAAAATTGTCCATCCCTTGAAGGCGCCATATTATATATGGTAGATTTTGCTTCTTAAGCTATTCTCTACTTACTGTGAAAATATTAAGTAAATCGATATCGTAGGATGGAATTCTGAGCCAAATAACCTTATTGACTCCCCTAATAGGACTATCCAATAGAATCCAATGGACTCCAAAGGAGTTCCTACCCTCTACCCGCTTCTTTATTCTATTTTACTGTTACTGGGGTTATCCCGTTAATAAATAAATAAATAAATACAATTTTACTGTTTCTTGTAGATATCCCAAAGTCGAAACGAAAACGTCAATCCATCCGAAAGGAACATTACCGCTACCGTCGGATTGGTGGTGCACGCAGCTGCGGATGGAGTGGCGCTCGGTGCGGCAGCTACGACTAGTCATGCGGACGTAGAAATAATCGTATTCCTAGCAATAATGTTACACAAGGCGCCTGCTGCCTTCGGTCTCGTCACTTTTCTTCTTCACGAAGGAATCGAGAGGTAAGTTCACCGAAATTGTTGGTTTTTACAAAAATCCTAAAAATATTATATAAGTATTTAGACCAGGGCGGATTTGTTTTGAGGTGGATGTGAGAGGTGGCATTCGGATTTTTGCGGATAAAGTTAGGTGACAACTTCAATAATTATAATTGACTTATGGTAGGGGAGCAAAGTATGCTAAATGTGCAGTCACTCGAGCGCTTTGGGGACCTATTGGGTTGTAAAGAGTAGGTCCTAAAACCAAAAAAAGTTAAGTAAAGTTTTCCATTTTAGTGGGCGCTTGCCATTTTTTAATTTAATTTTCCATTTCCAACAATCGTTTTTTTTTGATTATAGCGACATCTATCCATAATTCGAAAAAATGTTTCGAATAAAAGTTACTTATTTTTACGTAAGGAATCCAAATCTGCAATACAAAAAAAAGGGGGTTCCTATTTAAGATTTTAAAGTAACCCCCCACCCCACATCCATGGGGGGTCGCATTTGGTGTCATTTGACAGATTTTTCAAAAATATTGAATAAGTGTATTTTACAGTTTTTCGATCTGATATTCATTTCGCGAAATACCGCGGGATTCGTATTAAAAATATTAAATTTACCCCCCACCCCTCTCTGTGAGAAGTCGTGTTTGGTATCATTCGATAGATTTTTAAAAAATATTGAGCATATATTTTTTAGTTTTTCGATCTGTCATTCATTTCGCGAAATATTCGCTTTTTTCTTGTGAAATTTTGGGACTCGCCCATTTCCTTACTCCCGGCTCAAATCGTCAGATTTTTGAAATATACACTCTTTTGCATGTACTTAATCTACCTTATCTTAATCTGACAATTTCGAGCTTTTTTAAGGGTAGATTTTTTTTTTCGGGCCCCCCTTAACGAACTCCCCTGTGTTAAGAGCCAATATAGTAGAGGTACATCTGCAGGGTACCAGGTCTCTCACCATATGCTAATCTGACGCGCTCGAGTGACTGCAAAAATCCCCGCTTGGGCTCCCCTACCATTATGCTTCTTCTCAAATATGCCGGGAACATTACTAAAAAAATTTAAATATTTAAAAATTTCGAAAAATATCGATTTTTTTCTACTTTCATTGCTTATAACTTTAAAACGATTCATTTTGGAACAAAGTCGTACGGAAATAAAATAAAGATAATTGAATTTTGTATGATAAACGGCTGCTTAAAAATGTTTTAAATTATTACCCTTTCTGCGAAATAGCAATAAATAGAAAATAAGGGGAAAAATAAGCCTGTTTTTATTCAATATTTTTCAACCACTTTGGTTGCACTTACTTTCGTAATTCGCTTAGAAAATTTTTACAACATACTTAAATCGTTCACCAAATTTCATTAAAATTGACCTGATAGATTTTTCAGAATAATTTTGCAATCTAATTTTTTTTTAAAAGTTCAAATTTTTTAAAAACTTTCTGAAGAAAAAGTAACCATTTAGAAGTTTGCAAATTTTTTTACATATAAAGAGGTTCTCTAGCTATCTAATACACTTTACAGAATTAAAATCGGATTATTTTTTTTCTTTTCAGTGTCCACGTGTCCAGTCATTTATATTCTCTATATTACAGCTTTGCCTGAGATCTGTGCTACGTTCTGTCCCGTAATGATTTTCCTGTGCTATCTCGGACTATTTTCATTTCACTCGTTTCCATCAGTCTTTTTGTCCTTGTGGTGTCAGGTCTTGTTTCCGCAGTGTAAGTCATAATTGGCCTAACTACTGTCCTATAGATGTTGGCCTTTGTTTCTGACATCCTGCTATTCTGTTGGCTTTGTTTACTTGTTGGGCAACTTCCGGTTCTGTGTCTCCATAACTGTGCATTAGCACTCTCAGGTAGCTGATACTTTTTTCTTGCTGGATTATTTTGCCGTTCACTTCCAGCTTGCACCTTATTGGATCTTTAGAGATTACTATACTTTTTGTTTTATTTGGTTTCAACATTCTTTTAAAGTACAAATTGCTCGCTGAGCAATATGAACAGGAGGCCGAATCATGTCGACAAGTCAAATTTATTGATCACATGCGACATTATACAAAGTACATGTATGAGACAAGTCAAAGTTACAGACATACATCTTAAAAGTATATAAATTAATAAATACGATAATACATTCTTAAAAGTTATTTTTAGAATATGGCTCTAACTCACAAATGTATTGATGTACACACCTCCGAAAGTTTGGCTGATGTAAATTTATTCGTATATCCAGTGCTGTTTTTGTGACGGTACGCGCCGGTACGCCGTACCGGCACCTTTTGGGACAAAAAATAAAAAACAACCAAATTATAAACAAATTCCTGTATTTCTTCCTTGCTCCTAAATAGCTTTAAAACGCCCTTATTGAGGCTAAATTTAAAAAGTTTTCCCGGGGGCAGACTCCCTTTATGAACCCTCCCCAGTCCCCCCGAAACATTGCGTACCGGAACCTTTATTGTTACAAAAACAGCACTGCGTATATCTATTGGCAATTTATTAAAGAAACTTATGGCTGCATAATGTGTGCTACCTTCCTACAAAACAGAACGACGTTGTGGAAGCATAAAGTGATTTTCTCTAAATCTTGTTGAATAAACATGGTTAAATTGAAATTTATTAAATTCATAAATTTTGCAATGTAAATACATTATACACGAAAATATATACAGACCAGGAATTGTAAGAATATTGTTTTGTCTAAAGATGCCTCTACAAGAATCTCTAAATTTCATTTTATACATTATCCTAATAGCTCTTTTCTGAAGTACGAATATCTGCTCTAATTCAGAGGTACAACCCCAGACTTCAATGCCATATTTGGCTATTGAGTAAAAATGGGCAAAGTATACTGTTTTTAATATTGATGTATTAAAGAGACGTGAAAAAATTCTCAATGCATAACATGCGCTACTTAATCTGGAATTCAAATTAGAAGTGTGGTTTGACCATTTACAATTACTATCTAAAAGGACCCCCAGCATCTTCGTGCAGTCTGTTTTATCTATTGCTGATTTTATAGTGGCTTGATGGTTTAATAAATTATTTGACGTGAAAATCATATACTTTGATTTCTCTTCATTCAAAACTAGTTTGTTGGATAAGAAATAACTGTTGATGGTGGATAGTATCTGTGTAGTTTTATTTTGCAAATTTTGATCAATGTTCCTGTGACTAGAATGTTGGTATCATCCGCTGATGTTAACCCCAGTCAGTGAATTAGTTACCAAAGCTATATCATTAACAAATACTATAAAAAGTAGAGGACCTAATACACTACCCTGAGGGACACCATAATTGATATGCAATGTGTTTGATTCGTTTACAAGTCCATTAGATGTTATCTTTACTTTTTGTCTTCTATTCTCTAGGTAGGAAGTAAACCATTTTAGAACTACACCACGAATACCAATCCCCTCAAGTTTTATTAGCAACAAATTATGATTCAAAGTGTCAAAAGCCTTGGACAAATCGAGAAATAAACCACATGCCTTCTCTCGTCTGTCCAAAGCATCCAACACTAAGCTGACGAAATTTGCAAGAGCTGTAGTTGTAGACTTAGAAGATGTAAAACCATGTTGAAAATTATGCAAGACACTATGATTTTTAGGGATGCGTTCATTCCTCTTTGTATGCTCCAATGCTCCCAAATGTATGCTTGTTTTGTATGTTTGTTTTCTTAGTTATCATGTATCTGGTCTTTTTTATATTCATTTTTAGTCCTGATTCTTCACAGAAACTGTTTGTTTTGTTTAGTAGTAATTGGAGTTGTTCGGCAGAGCTTGCCATAATCACTGTGTCATCTACATATCTTATGTTGTTAATAGATCTTTCGTTAATTATTATTCCTTCACTTTGAGATAGTAATGGTTCTTCAAAAACGGCTTCAGTATATACATTAAAGAGTAATGGAAATATAATACATCCCTGCCTAACTCCTCTTCTGATTTCAATTTCTGGACTGGGTTCGTTATCTATTATAATTTGTGCTCTTTGATTGCAGTAAAGGTTTGTTATTATTTGTAAGTCCCTTTGGTCTATGTTTTTCGTCTTTAGATTTTGGACTAATTTTTCATGCCTTACTTTGTCAAATGCTTTCTCAAAATCAACGTAACAAATATGCACATCCACATTCATATCCGTGCATCTTTGAGCATCAAACGCAAATAACGTCTCTCTGGTTCCTAGTCCGTTTCTGAACCCAAACTATGGTAGAATAGAATAGAATAGAATAGAAATATGCTTTATTGCCACTGAAAATTTTTACAATTTTATGGACAAAGCTTACATACAGTCAAAAGAAAAACATAATATAAATAACAAATAACAACTACAATTTACTAAAATTAGATAAATCGTCAATAATGTACAGTATGGTCCTATGGTTTACAGGTCAAATAATATCAGTTTCATATGATTCACCCTGTACATAAGAGTAAAGTGTACTTTTATTTGAAAACTTTTCGTGTGTTTTCTCATTACATAAATATATGTTTTAAACTGTGCAAAAATAATCTAAAAAGTTATGTTTACAGTCGTTAATATTTTTATGTACATTTCGTTTATCACCAAATTAACATTATCGTCATTTTACAAAGGTAATAGAATGTAAAATACATTGTCTATTTAATATACAGATAAGGTGAGTTTTTAGTGGTCGATAATTCCATTATGGGACAGAATATGCCGAATTTTACAGGGTGATCAATACAATTTTTGAAATAGGACATCCTGTATATTTTTTTATATTCAGATTCCTCTCATAATCCCTTTTCTTCACAATACGAAGTTTCACACTACTATACAGGGTACTTAGCGAGCTATGACCATTTTTATTTCGAAATCGCTATGAAAAAAAAAACACTCTATACAGGGTGTTTCATTGGGAAACGGAAATACTTTAACGGTGAATAGAGGTCACCGAGCCGGTTCTAGATATACTACATTTTTTGCCCTACCGGCTTTTATAACCGAGTTAAAGGGTGTTTTATCGATTTTGCCCAGTTCTTTCCTAAGCCATAACTTTAGACTCAACCTTTACATTTTTTTTTATATTTCGTACACATATGTCTCATTAAAAACCCAAACGACCCACATACTAACCATAAGAAGAATCCAGGTCTGGATTAACAAAAAATTTTAAAGAAATTGGGACCTTAAAACACCACCTTGTATATTCAAATTTTGAAAATTTGTTTGCATATTTGAAAAGATCACAAAAAAGTAAGTTTAATGGTTTGCTTAAATTTTTCGGCCAGACAATTTTATAACTTTAATTTTGAAATTATATTGAATTTTTTAATAACTCTTACATTAAAAAGCAGGTATTATTAACTTTCAGTTATAAATTATTAAAAATAATGAATAAATACTCATTTTAAAAATAATCAATACTTATTTACCGCATTGGAACGACCCAATTACTAATGACAAGAAAATTCTAGGTCCGGATTAACAAAAAAATATAAAGTAATTGTGACCTAGAACCAACACCCCGTATATTGAAATTTTGAAAATTTGTCTGCGCATTTTAAATGTTATTAAAGGTTCATTTTAATTTTTTCGCCGTTGATTTAATTACATCAATTTTAAAATTATATTGAAATTTTAAAGAACTCTGAGATTAAAAACCAGGTATTATTACCTTTTAATAATTTAATGTTAATGAATCAATACTTAATATAGCGAACCAACTCTAGCACAACACACTAAACTGCAGAGATTACGGTGGGCAGGGCACGTGGTCCGCATGCATGAGAGTAGAATCCCCAGAAAATTTCTGAATGCAAGAATGCAGGGAAGAAGACCTGTTGGAAGACCTAAAAAGAGATGGGAAGACGAAGTCGATGAGGATGCCAGGAACTTTCTGGGAACGCGTTCATGGAAAAGAACAGCGGTAAATCGAAATGATTGGAGAAGCTTATTGAAGGAGGCCAAGGCTCGATTTGGGCTGTAGTGCCATTGGATGGATGGATGGATGGAATCAATACTTATTTTAAAAATACTTAATACTTATTTACTACGCTGGCTTAGTGGATTCGCTGGATTTGTAGCTATATGCACATCATTAAAAATTAGCATTGCGAGAATTGGGATATTTTAATGATTTAGTAAAGAATTAAAAAAGCAGCTATATCTAATAAAAAAAATTGAAGGCACTCGTGGGAGTGCCGACAGAAGTGAAAACTTCTTATACTATATAAATTACGAGCTCAATGCTTTTTCCCCATCCACAAAGAACTGCTATACCTATATCATATACGCGATGCGTATGCCCTATGCTATTTATGTATACATACAAATAATTTATATACGTACAAAATTTATTTCAGCGAAGTGAGGACGGTCGAAAATTCAATAATTTTTGTCCATCCAAGAAGTGCACAACGTCCCTAAAGAAATTTTCACTTCAAAAATTTATTTCGTCGAAGCGATAACGGTCGCTAATTTAATATTTTTCCCCATCCAAAAAGTGCACAACGTTCCTCAGAAGTTTTCACTTCAAATATTTATTTCGTCGAAGCGATGACGGTCGCGATGACGGTCGCTAATTTGATACTTTTTCCCGTCCAAAAAGTACACAACGTCCCTAAAGAAGTTTACACTTAAAAAATTTATTTCATGGAAGCGATGACGGTCGCGATGACGGTCCCTAATTCAATACTTTTCCCCCATTCAAAAAGTGCACAACGTCCCTAAAGAAAATTTCACTTTAAAAATTAATTTCGTCGAGGCGATGACGGTCGCTAATTTAATATGTTTTCCCATCCTAAAAGTGCACAACGTCCCTCAAGAAGTTTTCACTTCAAAAATTTATTTCATCGAAGCGATGATGGTCACTAATTTAATACATTTTTTCCACCGAAAAAGTGCACAACGTCCCTAAAGAAGTTTTCACTTCAAATATTTATTTCGTCGAAGCGATGACGGTCGCTAATTTATTACTTTTTCCCATCCAAAAAGTGCACTACGTCCCAAAAGTAATCCAAAAAGTGCACAACGTCCGTCAAGAAGTTTTCACCCAATATTTATTTCGTCGAAGCGATGACGGTCGCGATGACGGTCGCTAATTTGATACTTTTTCCCGTCCAAAAAGTACACAACGTCCCTAAAGAAGTTTACACTTAAAAAATTTATTTCATGGAAGCGATGACGGTCGCGATGACGGTCCCTAATTCAATACTTTTCCCCCATTCAAAAAGTGCACAACGTCCCTAAAGAAAATTTCACTTTAAAAATTAATTTCGTCGAGGCGATGACGGTCGCTAATTTAATATGTTTTCCCATCCTAAAAGTGCACAACGTCCCTCAAGAAGTTTTCACTTCAAAAATTTATTTCATCGAAGCGATGATGGTCACTAATTTAATACATTTTTTCCACCGAAAAAGTGCACAACGTCCCTAAAGAAGTTTTCACTTCAAATATTTATTTCGTCGAAGCGATGACGGTCGCTAATTTATTACTTTTTCCCATCCAAAAAGTGCACTACGTCCCAAAAGTAATCCAAAAAGTGCACAACGTCCGTCAAGAAGTTTTCACCCAATATTTATTTCGTCGAAGCGATGACGGTCGCTAATTTATTACTTTTTCCCATCCAAAATGTGCACAATGTCCCTAAAGAAGTTTTCACTTCAAAAATGTATTTCGCCGAAGCGATGACGGTCGCTAATTCAATACTTTTCCCCATCTAAAAAGTGCACAACGTCTCCAAAAGAAGTTTTCACTTTAAAATTTTATTTCGCCGAAGCGATGACTGTCACGATGACGTTCGCTAATTCAATACTTTTTCCCCATCCGAAAAGTGCACAACGTCCCTCAAGAAGTTTTCACTTCAAAAATTTATTTCTTCGAAGCGATGACGGTCGCCAATTTCATACTTTTTCCCATTCAAAAAGTGCACAACGTCCCTAAAGAAGTCTTCACTTCAATAAATATACGTACAAAATTTTTTTCGCCGAAGAGATGACGGTCGCTATGACGGTCGCGAAATAAACCCTTTTTCCCATGCACACATAGGTTTTACATTTATTTTAAATTAGAATACTTCTATACAATTTATGTATACATACACATAATATAGATACGTACAAAATTTATTTTGCCGAAGAGATGACGGTCGCAGTGACGGTCGCGAATTCAATGCTTTTTCCCCTATCCAAAAATCGCACAACGTCCCTAAAGAAGTTTTCACTTCAAAAATTCGTTTAAACAATTCAACAATTTAACATAAATTAAAAATATTTGAACTATAACAGTTGTTGCTCAAAATGTCCGCCATTTTGTTCGATGCATTTCCTTGCTCGTTTTAAAAGATTTCGAATCGATTTTCTAATTACATTGGGATTGTTCTGCATTTTTCTGGCAGCATCTTGTGACCTTGACATAATTGATCAATATGATTTCAAAATTGTCGTAATTAAATCATCTGCGCAAAAATTTGACATGCACCTTTTAACGCAGTTTTTTATGGTCATTTAAAATACACAAACAAAATTTCAATATACAGGGTGTTGTTTCAAGGTCACAATTACTTTATATTTTTTTGTTAATCCGGACCTGGATGTTTCTTGTCATTAGTAATTGGGTTCCAATGTGGTAAATAAGTATTGATTATTTTTAAAATGAGTATTTATTCATTAACTTTAATAATTTATAACTAAAAGTTAATAACATCTGCTTTTTAATGTCATGAGTTCTTAAAAAATTCAATATAATTTAAAAATTAAAGTCATAAAATTGTCTGGCCGAAAAATTGAAGCGAACCAATAAACTTACTTTTTTGTGCTCTTTTCAAATATGCAAACAGATTTTCAAAATTTAAATATACAGGGTGTTTTTTTAAGGTCACAATTACTTTATAATTTTTTGTTAATCCGGACCTGGATTTTTGTTATGGTTAGTATGTCGGTCTTTTGGGTTTTGAATGAGACATATGTGTACCAAATATCAAAAAAATATACAGGGTGGTTCTAAAGTTATGGCTTAGGAAAAAAATGGGCAAAATCGATAAAATACCCTGTAACTCGGTTATAAAAGTCGGTAGGGCAAAAAATGTAGTATATCTAGAACCGGCTCGGTGACCTCTATTCATCATTAAAGTATTTCCGTTTCCCAATGAAACACTCTATATAAAGAAGGAATAAATAAATAAATACTAATTTTACATAATAAGGTATTCTAGTTTTCAGATTAAGTTTAACAGAAATCATTGATAAAATATTCTTATTCAGGATGAATTACAAAAGAAAATTACGGTTTTCTCATATTTGTGATGCTTCAAATTGTGATTGTCGTTTTATAGTTTTGTAAATATTTCTTATATAAGCTTCTTTCTTTTAGGCAGAGGATACGTAAACATTTGTTGATATTTTCATTAGCTGCTCCCGTCCTAACATGTTTGACGTATTTCGGAATAGGACAGAAGCAAAAAGAGACTCTTAGTTCACTGAATGCGACAGGTAAGCCATATTCTTATATTTATTTAATGCTTTCCCCAAAAAACGAAGCATTTAAAAATCTAAGTCAATAGAAAATCTATTTAAAGATCTATGTTCTAAGGATACATCTTCTTACATTTACTGCAGTAAAAACCATGGTTTAATTAGTCTAGTCGCAACATAGGGGGTCCCGCAGAGGCGTAGCTACCGCCGTATCAGCCGTATCAATTATACGGGGCCCCCGACATTCAGGGGCCCCAATGCAGCATGTCGAAACAAAATTCCATTCAAAATATTGAACAAAATATTCTGCAATTATTTCACTATTAAAACGCTTTGAAACAGTGTACATATATTGTTGGGATATCGACATTTTCGTGTAATGGATTCTTTATTATAAACTATATTTATGTACTGTACAGGTACCTATATATTTTCTGCCTCTCGCGGTTCTATAACAACAGACGTTTTTTGTTTTCAAGCTACTTCTTATTGTCTATTCACCGTTGGCTGTGTGAGACATTTTATAATGTATAATGCGAAATTGCAATATTCGTAATCACTTTACCTTTGATAATTTGAAACATTAAACACTGTGTATTGTTTGCGTATATTTTCGTGTAATCTGTTCTTTATCTATAAATTGTATTTAGGTATATCTATTTGCCGGTCGCTCGACGTTAAAGAACAGAGCTTCTTTGTTTAAGCTCCTTTTCAATGTCTATTCACCCTTGGCTTGAAAAAACTGAATCTGTTTTAAAACAGTGAGTCTCAATTCAAATCTGTTTTTTGACTTTGGATTATTAGAGATTATCAGATTTATTATTATTATCTATATTTGAGTGTTATACGCTGAACTTATTAGTTCCTAAGGTTGTATTATGCAATTTGCAATTTATTTAAATTTTGCAATATACAGGATGTTTCATTAATAATTGGAAATAATTTAATTAGGGATTTCTGGGCTCAACATATGTATTAAGATTTAACCCAAATCACCTAGTCTGAAAATGCTTCTTACAGAAGCTAGAGCTCTTTGAAAAAGACATCTTGGAATTAGTTTTTTTAAATACCTCCAGAACGCTTCTATTCTGAGAAACCAAAACTGGTACGACTATTTATCTGTCTTTTTTATCTTTAACTTTTAAGCCTCTCTGACACTGGATTATTAAATTGTGAGGCATTCTAGTAATAAAAGGTACTCTTGCTTTAAGTCGATAGGATACAGATACACCGTTTTCTAGAAATGTCGATTTGAAAATTTTGTGTTTTTTAATTTGAAAAAAATTTTCAAAAAAAAACTATGATAACAATAAACGAAAACTGGTACGTTTATTCCAGAGATGAATCGATCTCATCAATTGCGAATTTCTATATTAGTACCGGCCATATGCGTGTGTTTTGAGTAGGTCAACGGTTATTTTATCGCAGTATTTTTTGTGTTTTTAATTTTGAAACATTTTTGACACTAGATTATCAAATTATGAGGTATTCTAGTACTAAAAGTTACTTTTGCTTTAGGTCGGTAAAATACACCGTTTTTTGAAAAAAATTTTAAATTTTGATCAAATTCAAGAAACGAAAAAATTTCAAATCGATTTTTTTAGAAAACGCTGTATCCTACCGACTTAAAGTAAGAGTAACTTTTAGTAGGTACTAGAATACCATACAATTTAATAACCCAGTGTCAAAAATGCTTAAAAGTTAAAGACAAAAAAGTTATGCGATAAAATAACCGTTGCCCTACCCAAAGAGGATGCATATGACCAGTAAACTCGCAATTTATGAAATAGATTTATCTCTCATCTCTCGAAGATAAATAGCCGTACCAGTTTTAGTTTTTCTAAATGGATGTATTCTAGAGGTATTTCAAAAAAACTAATTAAAAGGCACCATCTTCAAAGAGCTCCAGCTCCCTTAGTAAGCCTTTTCGGGGTAGGTGATTTAGTTTAAACCGTAATATTTTGAGCCCAGAAATCTACAGTTAAAATATTTCCAATTATTAATGAAACATTCTATATTGTTTTGTTTTATTTCATTATCTTTTATTTTGTAAATACCTAATATTGACGATTTGTGCAATTTCAGTAAACTGTATTTGTTGTCGTTTTGTTTCTACTCTTTGTACCTACGCTTTGTTCATAAAATTGTAAAATCTTCAGTGACAATAAAGTATATTTCTATTCTATTCTATACACGTGTTTTTGCTGCTTTTGTTGAACATTTTTTTAGCACTATCCCTTATCAGTCGCGGAAAAGGGCCCCGCGACAAACTTTGATAGGGGGCCCCTGTGGGGCTAGCTACGCCACTGGGGTCCCGTGGACATTTTTAGTTCGCCGCGATTTGATGGTGGTATTATAGGTTTTTTGGGTCGCTGAATCCAATGGAAGTGACCTGGAAGCCCAAATGTGATGCGTTTAATTGCTATTAACAAATTATTGTAAAATTAGGTGTTTTTCAGGAATTATTAGAAGTTCTGTAAATAAATTGATAGTGTTCAGGTCTTCTCTGGTGTATTTTTGGTCGCTGAATCGAATGCGATTAGTCGCGATTACTCAAAATGTGTTCTTATTTTGTTAATAACAAAATAATTGTTTATTTGCCGAAAAGCTGGAAATGCGTTATCTACAGCAAGTTTGTAGTCTTCTTCATAGTATTTTTATACGCTAAATCGATTGTCACTAGTCGTGAAAGCTTAAACCACGTTCCGACTTTGTTATTAATAATTTATTGCAAAAATAACGGTTTATAGTACGATTATTTACGGTTTTTGCTCTAAGTTTAAAAAAAATCACTTGGAATGACATGAAATTTGGCATGCACGTAGCTAACATATCAAACAAAACAAGTGATATTGTGCCGATGTGTGCTTTTACCCTGGGTGTGAGTTTCACCCCGTTTCGGGGGTGAAAGAAGAAACCTTTAAAATAAGTCCGGAATTAGATAAACTGATTAATTCTAAGCAACGCTTGTTCTATACAGTTTTTTCGCTAAGTCAATACTTTTTGAGTTATTTGTGAGTGAATATGTTCATCTTTCAACAAAAAAACCAAATAACTCGAAAAGTATTGACTTAGTGAAAAAACTGTATAGAACAAAAGTTGCTTAGAATTAATCAGTTTATCCACTTCCGGACTTATTTTAAAGGTTTCTTTTTTCACCCCTATAAAGGGGTGAAACTCACCCCCAGGGTAAAAGCACACATCGGCACAATACCACTTGTTTTGTTTGACATGTTATTTGTATGCCAAATTTCATGTCAATCTAAGTGGTTTCTTAAAATTTAGAGCAAAAACCGTGGATAAACGTACTATAAACCGTTATTTTTGCAATAATTTATTAATAACAAAGTCGGAACGTCGTTTAAGCTGTCACGACTAGTGGCAATCGATTTAGCGTATAAAAATACATACTATGAAAACGACTACAAACTTGCTGTAGATAACGCATTTCGAGCTTTTCGGCGAATAAACAATTATTTTGTTATTAACAAAATAAGAACATATTTTGAGTAATCGAGACTAGTCGCATTCGATTCAGCAACCAAAAATACATCAGAGAAGACCTTAACACTATCAATTTCTTTACTGGGCTTCTAATAATTCCTGAAAAACACCTAATATTACCATAATTTGTTAATAACAATTAAACGCACCACATTTGGGCTTCCAAAACACTTCCATTGGATTCAGTGACCCAAAAAACCTATAATACCACCATCAAATCGCGGCGACCTAAAAGTGCCCACGGGATCGATCCCCTATGTTGCGACTAGACTATATTTTACTACTTCTAAAAATCAACAAAATATTTATACGCCAGTCAATGGGAGCAAGAATAGGATATTACCTCCGAATTCTATCCTACTGCATGGATTTTAATGAAATTTTGGGCCTAGCCTCTACTTATCTCCTAATTCAAAGTCTACCCTATGCCGATGTGTGCTTTTATCTTGGGGGTGGTTCCCACTGGAAAATTTTTTGGTTAACATTACCACGGAATTCGCTAGATAACCTAATTCTAAGCAAAAACTGTTCTATAAATTTTTTTGAAAACCCAATATGTACTTTTTGAGATATTCGTGTTTGAAAATTGGTCATTTTCATTGAAAAATGACACCCTTTCGAACGGTTTTTTGCAAATACCTTAAAAACTGTGCATCTAACTAAAAAAATATATTAAAAATTTTTATAGGTTATAAAAAAACAAACAGACACTTGCCCTCATAAATCTTCTAGTTATAATACAAAAAGAGATATGGTAGGTGAAAATAGTTTGTTTTTTGGTACATTCTCAAATTGGTGTATTTAACTTAAAATAACAGAGAAACGGTCGATTTTAGGTGTATAATGCTGCTAATACCTTTTGTAGTGCTTGAAAAGACCTTTAAAATGAACTATATTAAAGGTCCATTACATTAAAACTAAGCGAGATATGCTGCAAACAAAATTGATAACTAATGTATTTTAAGAAAAAATGAGAAGTAATTTTAACCTCCATCCACCAAAATGTAAATGCATCGTTTTCCTTCTACAATACCTTTTGTATAGTGTTATTATTCTAGGTTCAAAAAGTTGGACGGGTTTAAAATGAATGGTTTTTGAAAAAAAAGATCAAATTATAGAGCGCATTTTTAAATTTTCTTGAAAATCTTCCTTTTTCTCCATCTAACTTGAAAATGATAAGAGATACAGTAATGGAAAATAAAATGGAAAGTTTTATCTGAAAAATCCCTATATTTTTGTGTGGTATCTTTTTTCGTATCTCTTATCTTTTTTGAGTTACATGGAGGAAAAAGAAGATTTTTAAGAAAATTCAAAAATGCGCTCTATAATTTGATCTCATTTTTTTCAAAAACCATTTATTTAAATCCAGTCCAACTTTTTGAACATAGAAATAACACTATAATAAAAAGTATTGTAGAAGGAAAACGATATATTTAAATTCTGATAGATGAGGGGTTAAATATACTTCTCATTTCTTCTTAAAATACATGTCATCAACTTTTTTGCAGAATATCTCGCTTATTTTGAATGTAATCGACAATTTAGTATTGCTCATTTTAAAGGTCTTTTCAAGCACTACAAAAGTTATTAGTGTCATTATACACCTAAAATCGACAGTTTCTGTGTTATTTCAAGTTGAATACACCGATTTAAGCATGCAGCAAAAAAACAAACTCTTCTTACCTACCTTTTTGTATTTTAACTAGAAGATTTATGAAGGAACGAATCTCTTAGTTTTTTTATAACTTACAGAAATATTTTATATAGTTTTTTTGTTAGATGCATAGTTTTAAGGTATTCGCAAAAGTCTGTCCGAAAAGGTGTCATCTTTCAATGAAAATGGCCAATTTTCAACCACGAATAACTTAAAAAGTATTGAGTTTTCAAAAAATAATTATAGAACAGTTTTTGCTTAAAATTAGGTTCTCTAGCCTCTTCCGTGGCTATTTTAACCAAAACATTTTTCACCCCCGAGAACGGGTGGGGACCACCTCTAAGATAAAAGCGCACATCGGCATAGGGTAGACTTTGTTTCTTGAGCTATTCCCTAGTTAATGTGAAAATATCAAGTAAATCAATGTAGTAGGATGGAATTCGGAGCCAAATACCCTCATTGACTGACCTATTACTTATATTCCTGATTTTTTTAGGTATAGCGATGTTGTTTTCGGCGGGAACCTTCCTGTACGTAGCAACCGTCCACGTTTTAGCGGATATAACGCAAGGCCACGAACACAGCTACGACAGACTGCCGCAATCGGAGAACTCTAAACTGCCCTCGCCCAGTTCTCGATTAAAATCTGTAGAATTACTCTTCCTCGTTGTGGGATGCATGTGTCCGTTGTTGCTGTCGATAGGCCATCACCACTAAGTTCCTTTTTCATAGGCTCCAAAATTTTGTTTTCTATACACCGTGTGATGATTATTTTGTGCTTTTGCGAAGTTTATTTATAAAAATTAAAATGGGACTATGTTATGAGTCCGTTCCGATGAAGATAGCTACAAATTATGAATGACATAACGAAATTTGGTGTTTGGCAAGGAACACAAATTTACCTCTTCCAATAGATATGAACCATCAACAGCTTGAATACGTAAATCAATACAAATATCTTGGTTGCTGGTTCAATAATCAACTTGATTGTATAGACCAGGAAGGATCTGTTTTTAGGTGGATGTGAGAGGTGGCATTCGGATTTTTGCGGATAAAGTTAGGTGATAACTTCGTTAATAATAATTGACTTATACTCCTTCTCAAATATGCCCGGAACATTAATAAAAAAATCATCATCATCAACTAGCCTATATTTGTCCACTGCTGAACGTAGGCCTCCCGTAAAAATTTCCACCTATTTCTATCTTGAGCTTCTTGCATCCAATTTGTGGTGATGCGCTTGATATCATCCGTCCATCTAGTCGGTGGTCGTCCTCTGCTTCGATATGCCTCCTGCCTTGGTCGCCATTCCAGAATCTTTTTGGTCCATCTGTCATCCGTCAGTCTGGCAACATGTCCTGCCCAAACCCATTTAGCCATGGCTATTCTTTCAACTGCCTCCGTGACTCCTGTTCTTCTTCTTATTTCTAGGTTCGGTACTTTATCTCTGATGGTAATACCTAACATTGATCTTTCCATAGCGCGTTGTGTAACTCTTATTTTATTTATTGTTCTTTTTGTCAGAGTTAGTGTTTCTGCACCATATGTAAGAACCGGCAAAACACACTGGTCAAAAACCTTTCTTTTTAAACAAACTGGAATATTAGACTTGAAAATGTTATTTAATCTACCGAAGGCAGCAGCCCATGTGAGACCTATCCTTCTTTGTATTTCAGTTGTCTGGTTATCTCGGCCTAAGCGAATCTCATGCCCTAGATATTTGTAAGCTATTACTTGGTCGATGCTATGACTCTCAATCTGAATTTTATCGCTGACTACAAGGTTGGTCATAAATTTTGTCTTTGAGGTGTTAATTTTAAGACCAATTGTTTTTGACACTTTATAGAGCGTGTGCAGCATTTTTGTAGCTTTATCAACTCTATCAGATATTAAAACGATGTCATCGGCAAATCTTAGGTGGTTCAGATCCTCCCCGTTTATATTGATTCCCATATTATCCTCTCCTTCCATTTGCTTGAACATATATTCAAGAACAGCTGTAAACAATTTCGGGGAGATAGTATCACCCTGTCGAATTCCACGTTCTATTCTAAATTTCTTGGTATCTTCATGAAGTCGAACACAAGCTGTACCAGTTTCGTAGATACTTTTAATCAAGGCGATATATCGGTAGTCAATGCGGCAGTCCGCCAATGCTCGAAGCATTTTATGATGATCTATAGTATCGAACGCCTTTTCATAATCCACGAATATAAGAAAGATAGGCTTGTTATACTCTGTGCACTTTTCTATTAGCGTTTGTATAACTTGTATACTCTATAACTTGTAGATGATCGTTTGTTCCGTATCTGGAGCGGAACCCAGCCTGTTCACAAGGTTGGTAACTATCCAGTTTGTTCACAAGCCGTTTTGTTATTATCTTCATGAATAGTTTGTATGTATGGGAGAGCAAACTAATAGGTCTGTAGTTCTTCAGATCTGAAATGTCACCTTTTTTATGCATTATGGTTATTATTGCATTATGCCACTGAGAGGGGGTTACCCCTCTTGTCAAACAAACATTGAACATCTTTTTCAACACATTTATTAACGTTTCTCCTCCTTCTTTGATGTGTTCAATGACTATCCCATCTTCTCCAGGTGATTTATTGTTTTTCATCTCCGAGAGAGCTGATTTTATTTCCTCTGTTGTGATATCTGGGATGTCTTCTGAGCCTACATTTTGAACTTTTGGTATTTGACTTTGATCAGGATCTGGAAGTTCTTCTCGCTTATACAATTCTGAGTAAAAATCTTGAGCAATTTTTAAAATATCTTCCTTATTTGTTGTTATTTCTCCTTTTTTATTTACAAGTTTACAAATATTTTTCGATCCTTCAGTCATTTGTCGGCGCAGTACCTTTAAACTCTTATTTTTATCAATGGCTTGAGTTATGTGTTCAGTGTTGTAATTTCTGACATCTTTTCGAATGGATTTTGAATAAAAAAATGAAATATTTAAAAGTTTCAAAAAATTTCGTTTTTTTTTCTACTTTCTTTGCTTATAACTTTAAAAAGATTCATTTTGAAACAAAGTCGTATAGGAATAAAACAAAGATAATTAAATTTTTCATCAGATACGATTGGTTAAAAATGTCTTAATTTAACACCCTTGCTGCAAAATAGCAATAAATATAAAATAAGGGGGCAAAACAAGCCTGTCCTTATTCAATGTTTTGCCATCACTTAGGTTACACTTGGAATCTTCCTAATTCGCTTAGAAAATTTTTGTAATGTGCTAAAACCGTCCACCGAATTTCACTAAAATTGACTTACTAGATTTTGCATAATAATTTTGCAATCTAAATTTTTTTAAACAATTAAAATTTTTTAAAATCTTGCACAACAAAAAGTAGAACATACAAAGATTTGTCAATTTTTTTACATATAAAGGCACTCCACCTATCTAATGCACTTTACAGAATTGAAATCGGATTATTTAAGCAGCCTCAGCAATGTTTTAAAGTTATAAACAATTTTTTGGCTTATAACAAATTAGTGTTGTGTCCAGGAGGGGGTGCTACGGGCTCCTTTATTTAGATGGACTTACCCAAGTCTTTTTTATGTATTTTGACCCGTAAAACACGAATTTTTTTGGGTAACAGTTGATCCGGATGTCGACAAGATCGTTATAAATAAAGAACTTGAGGAATTACATAACATCGATTTTTCGCAAAATAAACATTTTTTTGTATTTCTTGGGTAATTCTAAGCAAAAAATGTTCTTACAAGTTTTTTCGTAGGATGCATAGTTTTCGAGATAAACGCGGTAGAACATTCAAAAAATCGAAAAATTGCAATTTTTGAACGAGAATAACTTTTGATTAAAAAATAAAATAGCATTTCTGCTGACAGCATTTGAAAGTTTAAGTCAAATTATATCGGTTTTAATTATTTGCATTGCTAAAAATTATTATTAAACAAAGCTATTTGTTTATAAGCCAAAAAATTGTTTATAATTTTAAAACATTGCTGAGGCCCCTTAAATAATCCGATTTTAATTCTGTAAAGTGTATTAGATAGGTAGAGCACCTCTTTATATGTAAAAATATTAGCCAACTTCTAAATAGTCTACTTTTTGTTCAGAAAGATTTTAAAAAATTTGAACTTTTTTAAAAACATTTACATTGCAAATTTATTATGCAAATCTATTAGGTCGATTTTAATTAAATTTGGTAGACCATTTAAGTAAGTTATAAGAATTTTCTAAGCGAACTACTAAGGTTCTAAGTACCACCAAAGTGGTTAAGAAACATTGAATAACAACAGGCGCATTTTGCCCCCTTATTTTGTATTTATTGCTATATTGCAGAAAAGGTAATACCTTGACACTTTTGACCAGTCGTATATCATACAAAATTCAATTATCTTTATTTTATTTCTCTACGACTTTGTTCCAAAACGAATCGTTTTAAAGTTATACGCAAAGAAAGCAGAAAAAATCGATATTTTTCGAAATTTTTTAAATATTTTAATTTTTTTATTAATGTTCCGGGCATATTTGAGAAGGAGCATAAGTCAATTATTATTACTGAAGGTGTCACCTAACTTTATCTGCAAAAATCCGAATGCCACCTCTCACATCCAAAAATACACGTTTTTTACAGATTAGTCCTGGTCTAATAAACAAGAAGTAAGAGCGAGAATAGACGTAGCCCGACAAGGGTTTATCAAAATGAAAAGATTATTTTGTAACAGTAGTATTAATATCAGCATTAGATGTCGTTTTCTGCATGGCTATGTGTGGTCAATACTTTTGTATGGAACGGAGGCCTGGACATTCAACATAACACTGATTAACAAGTTAGAAATCTTTGCACTTTGGCTTTATAGAAGAATCTTGAAAATACCTTGGACAACCCTCACCACAAACGAAAATGTTCTGAGGGGAATAGGTACAGATAGGGAACTACTAAAGATTATTAAAGTTAAAATAGTTAACTACCTTTGACACATAATGAAAAACGAAAACTACCCCCTCGCGGAACTGATCATCCAGGGTAAGATTGAAGGAAAACGGGGTCCCAGTAGACATCAGATCAGGATTAGAAATATCAGAGACTGGAGCGTCCTTGATTCAACATCTTTGTTAAGAGCCACATTGGACAGAGATATATTTGTCAGTGTAGTCGCTAACCTCCACTAAAGGCGAAAGCACCACAAGAAGAAGAAGGTGTTTGGCAGTGTTGCCATTATAAGAATGTCTTTAAGGCAGAGGTTCTCAACCTGTGGTACATGTACCACTGGTGGTACATATCATTATTGGCGGTGGTACACAAAACACAGAAAAAATTAAAATAGTAGTAGGTACTTAGTAAGTATTGATATGCTTTTTTTCATGAGGATCTTTCAGTGCGTCACAGTTTTCGATTTCTTTCTAACGCATTAAATTGTATGTGACAGAAAAAACGCACGTCGGTGATTACATTTCGTCGGTGACATTTATAACATTTATTCTAGTTGTCAATAGATGGCGCCATAATCGAAAATAAAATAATTTTCGAATTATATAATATATCTACGAATATAATCTGAACAATTTGTAAGACTATACAAATCAAAGAAAATACCATTTTATAAATGCAATAAACACAACTGATTTGTTTTCTTACCAAATTGCAAATAAAATGTGACAATTGTCAGATTTAACTAAAATGCCATGTCACTAAAATGTATATTGTCACGAACTTACCTTTTTTCTATCATTTGTGACGCACTGAAAAATGCTCATGAAAAGAAGCATAATACAATTTAAAAATATAGGTGGTACCAAAAATAATAAAATTAACTGTAGGTGGTACATAACTCAAAAAGGTCGAGAACCGCTGCTTTAAGGGCTTTAAGTCGGAGGTTAATTAATTCATATATTCTAGTGATGTCCCATGGATGGATCGTATTCGCTTCAGGAAGTCTGGATGAATAACAAATTGATCTGACTTACTTGTTTATTTAATCACTACATACTGCACTGTTTTACTATGGAGAAGACACGAATTAGCCCTCGCGTAGAAATAATACTAGGCAAAAATCTACATTAATGATAATGTACAAACTTCCGATAATATCATTACTTCAATTCGATCTCGTGTTTACTTTACTTGTATTTATATTAACAGTTTAATGTCAAACGTGAGTAGGTCGGAAAGCATTAGATGGCCAGGCAAGGCCGTATTATCATAATATCCAAAACATTACACATTTTATTTTTATACTTTTCTGCCTTCACATACACTTTCATAAAACAATATAATAAACATGTACTTTTTCAAAGCTTTCTCTGTATATGTATTTGAGGCGTACATAAAATACATTATAAGGAAATGGCAACACTGCCAAACGCAAATATTTCGTTCTGTGGTCATTGTTTGTAGCTAACTTCATCAGAATGGACTCTGAACATCGTCCTTAAAATGATTCGAACCTGTTTATATACAGTAAGTTCAAGAAACTCTTTCCAGTAAGATATTTCATAATGTAATGGTATACAACCTTGTATAATATGTAAATATGTACGTAAAACGTTTAGTAATCGACAGTAAATAGATTTGTGCAAAGGGCACCCCCCATTAAGATAGGCAAAACGCCCACATTCAAAGAATTAATTTTTTTTCATTTTTTATGCTGTATGTAATTAAAAAATAAGACTCAGCGCCATGTTAGTAAAAATCCCCCCAATAACCCTGGAACACCTAGTTTTTCGAATAACCTATGGTTGTACATATTTGCTTCTTTGAGGTCTGAAAAAATTATTGTTTATATATTTTATATGAATTGGAGACGCAATGATTCAATTTAGTCTATCTCAAAAAATATGAGTAACCTCGCAAATATTTAGCAAATCGTGGGCGTACTGGAAAAATCCACTAACTCACAAAAGTAAAGTTTTGAGAAAAACGCATTTAAACATTATTATACCTTTTGGTTCACCTATTATTATACCTATTAACATTTGTTTAAAATTTACACATTTCTTAAGATATCTCGAGATAGAAAAAAGATATCGGCATGCGGTTTTCGGTATTATGTTGCTAATTTTGTAATATGTACAGGATTAAAAATGCATACTTGTATTTAATATTTTCCAAAGAAAACTAGATTTCTGAGAATAATCAAATAAAGCCTCCTAGCTTGCTTATTACTTATTAGGCTATTTCGAAAATAAGACACTTACATTGACGAAAAAAAGCTGTTTTCAACAAGACCAAGTATGCAAAATTCGGTTTAGCAGAACCGGACTTACAGCCATTTTTTCATAAGAAGGTTCCCACTCACCCCCACCTCTTATTTGCAACGGTAGACTTAAACTTGTGAAACCAAATATGCGCAGAATTTTATGAAGAATACGATGATTGGATTTCCAGGGCCCTTTCATTAGGTAAATTTTGTAAAATTTTGATTTTTTAATTTTTGATATTCAATTACGCCCTCTAGCGGTGGACCTACAATTATGAAAATAATTTCCAGGCTTTTCCCGAGGCAACTTTTGTTATAAATATTTTTTTCTCAAAGCTGTACTATAAACGGTTCCTGAGATATGGCCGAGAGTCATTCTTATTGGGACACCCGGTACATAAAAATATTTGGAAAAACATTATTTTATTCAAGAAAACTTAGAAAAAAGATGGTGTTAGTTGATTTTCTTTGTCATTTAATGTATCGATTTAAGCACGGTGGATGATGAATTTGGAGATATGCGGTTTTTCCTGTTAACATATTGATGTTTGTGGATTTAATGGTATTAAAAAATCATAATTGAAAAAAATGGGGTTAGTGGATTTTCCTAGTACGCCCACGAAATATCCTTAAAAATCTTGCAAAAACATGATTTTTTGGGCTTAAAGGTGTTTCGCCCAATTTCTGAATGTCCTAAAGGACTTAGTTACATCAAGTTATATATAGCATATAAAAAAACCTTGATTTGATATATTTCAAAGCCTATAAAATCGAAAAAAATCCAAAAAACCCCTAAAAAAAGTTTTTCGGGTTTTTAAAGGTGGCGCATCTTACGGAAAAATCTTAAAAAAATGAGAAATATAGTTTTGATAAAACACACAAAATACAACAAAAAACGTGCAACCATCTCAAAGAAACATCTAACAATAAAACACTGAAAACGTTTGTTTTCTATACTTCCACAAAATTTATTATAACTAAGTGACTACAGCTGTTTCGGCGGAGTGCCTTTCTCAAGTGATATAGTTTACAATGTGTTTGCCTTTTTAAGTCTTCAACTGAAGAGGTTGAGGAGTGGGGAGCTGTTTGTCTCGAGTTGGTCATTCAGAATTATATCTGTATTTTTCAGTTTATTAATTTCCATAGATTCTAAAAAAGATAGCTTAAGGCCTTTATTTTGAATATGTAGAATTTTTGAATATCACTTAGTTATAATAAATTTTGTGGAAGTATAGAAAACAAACGTTTTCAGTGTTTTATTGTTAGATAAAATGAACTTCCATCAAGTAACGGTCGAATCCATCAATTATTCAAAGAAACATGTTTTTTTTTGAAAAAAAAAATGCATTTTTAGATTATGTACACTCAAGTTGTAAGTCTATAAAAAATAGACAAGTTTTGTAAAAGCCACAACTAGGCGTGTGACTATTTTGAAATTGACTTTCAGTCCACACAAAAAAAAATAATAAAAACGAAAAAATGAGGTTTTTGAGGGTAGGGAGAGGGGCGTAAAAGGTAAAATTGCGATGAGTCTTATTTTTTAATCATGTAGAACGTAAAAAAAATGAAAAAAATTAAATTCTGTGAGTGAATTCCATTGCGTATCTTAACGGGGGTATACCCTTTATTGTATTTTAATCGTGTTTTTGTTATTTTTTATATTTTTTATTAGGGTACAACGAAAAATTTTTCGTTTAGTGGAAATGTTGAAATTAATTGTATGTGTAATGAAGTCTAATGAAATTAATTTTTATTAAATATAATTTATTCTATTGTATCGTGTATTATTATCATCATCAGTATTGATATAGTTGTTCCATTATAACTTTGCACAAAAGTCATGATTTATTTTCAAACCAGATAAATCAAAACATTTAAGTGAAACGTACAGCTGGTTCCTAAAAAAACTGATACGACTCTAGTAAGATTTGATCATTTTGAGCAGTGTATGATTGGTCTGACATTATATTATATTTATTATGACAGACAAATAATAAAATAAACAAACAGCCATTTTTTGAGGTTGAAGTTATCTGACAAATTTTAAGACTTGGCAGTGACAGTAACAGTATGTAAATAATAATAAGTATTTATCCTTCAAAATATAATAAATTAAATATAATTAAAGTCATATTCATTATATCACACCTCATCAAAAGCTTTTTACAAGAACATAGACAGCGATTTTGATATGGCTTAGAGCCAGATTACATCAAGATCGCCTATAAATCGTGCTGGTAATTGCCTTGCAGCGAGACCAAAAACAAAAAGAAGAAGAAGAAGAAAGTACACTGCTCAATTTTCTACAAAATACGCTTTAAGAGTCGTATCAGTTTTTTTGGAACCAGCTGTACATCGATCTGTACATAATATCATTGATATATGTACTGTCACTGTAATAATTAAAAAATGGCTATTATTGGTCACTGAAAATGATAAACGTCAAAATTCATAGTAAACAAGGTATCAAAGAGATGCCGTATTGTTTATCCTTGTTTAACTTATTGTGGTTTCTATGAACAAGCGGCTTAATTTTGCGATACTAGTTTCTGTGAGTAAAAAAGAGACGTAGTATAAAAAGTAAATCGTGAATAATTTTATGCATGTGCCAAGTTAACATGGAAGAACTATATATCCCTAGTTTACCTTCCCCTGTTGTTTCTGGACAGTACTAGACTGTACGAACTAGTACAAAAATATTATTTATAGTTATTAGCTACTTACCTTCAGAAATAATAATAGCTTCATTAAATTAAATGAGTCTGTACCGCCATTAAGAAAAACAAAAAAATACACTTTCTTCAAATAAAATGTTTTATCCCCATGCCTAGATTTTGTCACATTGAAACTACTAAAATCGATTATATATAACAAGAAATCGAACTTAACTGACTGATTTGGCAACATAGAGAAATAGTCATTATCATCACAATGTATATTTGTCACAATTTTGTGCCTTCGTCTTTGATAGTGCCACATCTGCCGACGCACTGTTGCCAAAGGTTCGCATAACTATCTCTCGAATTAATATTGATGTAGCCACTTAAATTATATTGTATTAATTTATAATTTTATTATTGCAATGTTCTCTAAATAAAACTAGCTGTTCGAATTTATATAAAACTAAGAAATGCACAGCCAAGAAAAAGACACTGAAACGTTTATGAAATAGATACTAATCAATGGTTTGCATAAGCTTTATCCATAAGCTAATTGTTCTAATTACGGAAATCAAAGCTTGAATGTGGGAAACACCTGACAAATAGTGTAAAAACAAAAATAAAACTCAGATACATAATGAATTTTATCTACTCTATGTCATATTATATATAAGTTTTTAGTTTGTGAAAACTATCATTATAGATAGCAGTACGTGAAGGGTTTAAAGTGTGCGTGAAGTAACAATGTATTTTAAATGGGATTTACTTTTTCGCACACTTTCAATGGGTTTTTGGCACACTTTCATATAATCAAATATCCTTAACTTTCGCGTTGTCATGGTGATGACAATATGAGCAATGACTTACAACAAAATTTTTGACAGTTTATCAGAAACTATAAATCCTAAAGACTTTACCTTCTAAAGAGGAAGAATGGAAGTTTTTCCTGTGGAAAGAAGTTATGGGAGATAAACAAAATTGTTTTCTTTCGTGTTTTTTATGTTTTTTTTTTTAATATATTTATGTAAAAAATATATTTTTAACCTTAAAAGGTGATATTTCGATAGTAAATTCAATAGAGGTTCATTGACCAAATGAAACAATAAAACCCCGTTAACGTTGTAGTTCCTTTTTCATAATCAATATTGCAAAATGACAGGAAATGGATAAATCACTGAAAATCGAATTAAACAAGATGAAGCAGGTAATAATAGAACTTTTCAACGCTTCTCATTTGTTTCGATCTTCTGTCATATCAGTCGTATAATTGGTGTATAATTAATATACGATATATGACAAGAGCTCGAAACAAATGAGAAGCGTTGAAAAGTCCTATGAAAAAAAAAGGAAATGCAAAGGATAAAAAAATATTATTTATTATAGCATCATACTATACAAATATTTCAATAAATATTGTTCTGAAGCTACTCTATTGTGGCATCTTATAATGCCATTTACTATTTTAGATGGGATAAAAAGCCACAATTTTGCTTTGAAATTAAGTTTATTTGATGTTTTGATTTCTACTTTGGATATAATCGTTATCAAAATTGGTATTTTCAAATCAAAATGTCAAATAAACTTAATTTCAAAGTGGAATTGTGCCTTGTTCCCAACTAAAATAGTAAATTTGAATAAATGAAAGTAACTAAACTAAATCCCAAGATTATATGTATGTAAAACTACCATTACTAACATTATGAATATAATAATATAATAAATGAAAGTATGTATTACCTACATAACTCAATTAAACCTCATGTGTAGGTATATATTATGTATACAGTGATGAGCGCGCTAATAACCGGCAAAATGACGCAAAAGATAGAAAACATATTAAGTTGTGAGATAAACAGGAATGGAACTAGTGAAAACGGGAAATTTAGCTATAAAAACCTAAATTTTCATTCTATTTATTGTTTCCCACCTTATTAGACGAATCGGACGAGTTTGGCAACTGCCACTGTGACAGTGACAGTTTTAGTTGACATACTCCTCTGATATGTCTAAAGATGGGAAACAATGAATAGAATGTAAATTTATAGGTTTTTATCGCTAAATTTCCCACCTCCACTAGTTTCCATTTCTGTTTATCTCACAACTTATTATGATTTCCATCTTTTGTGTTATTTTGCCGGTTATTAGCACAAGAATCTACAGGTCGAGCAAGTCTCGTAAATTTCACGATTGCGAGCCACGCTTCACGCAACCGTGTTTGCGTACTTGTGTTTCGAGTTGCGTGGTCGTGCGGAGTTATATTTACCAATTCGCGCAATCGTACTTGAGACGCTGTGTCAGGTGCATAGAGTTATATATTAGCATAGAGAGAGTGTCATTCAAAGCAAAGTGACGACACCATCTTTTTTATTTGGATTAGTGCTGTTTCACTCTTACGCATAGTAAAGCTGCTACAGTTGTCCTCCTCTTCCGTGCCTATATTCACACTAAATGTCATCATAGATTTTCGATACAATGTGTTAGAAAGAGATGCAGCAAACCAGTCCATGAGATCTTGTCGTCAGGGAGCGCGGAAGGTAGGCTCCCTCTATGTTAATATATACCTCTATGGTCAGGTGAGGTGTTTGAAAATTTGTGTAACTTGATGACTTCTGTATGAGCTTTCGTAACGTTCGGTTGTGTGACAGTTCAGTGTGGAAGTGATAATTCAAAAAAAAACGCAGGCGACAAAAACAAAATAGGAACTACATAATAGAGGTAACTAACAAATTTCCTATCTGTTGAATTCCTAAATTTCCTGTACTTTCTTTGAATAAAATAAATTATACATTATCTAGTTAGGTAAAAAAGAGACAGCTTTGCATTACACGGTTAATTATGGGGGATACTACCGGGGGGGCTAACCCCCCCGGTGATGAGGAGATGTTAGATAATATAGAAAACACTGAAAATAATAGTAGTTTAAAGAATACACCATTACTTGATAGCAATGCTAATTCAATCACTAATAATAACAATGAAATAAAAAAAGGAAAAAAACATTTCTATTATCAGTACACTGATACCGGTCCCTTTGAGGTATTTATGGAGTCAAAAGGCGATAACGTCGGTAATTATAGTTTTTTGAAATTAGCAAAATACATAAATGACAAAAAAATCGAGAATGTACTTAAACTTAGCAAAAAAGGAAAAAACCGAATTAGCGTTGCTTTCAAGAAATGGGAGGATGCTAATAAATTTGTTTTAAATGACGTGGTCAGAAATGATGGATATGAATTGTTTATTCCGGCAAATAACGTAACATGTAGGGGAGTCGTTAATAATGTAGATACTAGTATATCGGATGCAGATCTAATCAAATTTTCGGGATTGGCTTCGGCCAACATTAAAGTACTAGAAATAAGACGATTTAAACGGAAGTCTAAATATGACACGGAGAAATATATTGATACAGAAACGGTCGCATTTACCTTTTCGGGAAAAGTAATCCCGAAGGAAGTGAATATATATGGGATCCCTTTTAGGGTAAAACCATACATGATACCAGTGGTTCAATGTTATCGGTGTTTTCTTTTTGGACACACAAAAAATCTTTGTAGAGGGGGAGAAAAATGCAAAAACTGCGCGGAAAAAATACATGAAGGGGATTGTTCGATGAAATGTTTACATTGTAATAGCAGCTTTCATATAAGTACCTATGAGGAGTGTCCAGAGTATGTGAGACAGCGGAATATTAAGGCTGTCATGTCTCTGGACAATCTTTCATACTACGAGGCATGCGAGAGATTTCCTTATGTTTCTACTAGAAAATCGCAAGAGAATAATATATTCAGAATGAGCCAGGAGGAATTCCCAACATTACATAAAACTCAAATAAATAATTTAGAGACAATTCCCATCAATATGCGATGGATAGAAAATGTAAAGAGTAACCCTGAACACCTGTTTAGTAGAAAAATGGAGAATAACTCAAACAAAAATAAAAGAAAGGCTAATGAAACAAATAAGACATACAATAAAGAAGTACACAATCAATATTTATTATCTCCAAATGGGAGAAGCGAAGAGAGAGCTCGTGCAGTAAACAATGAGACTCCTGGATGTTCCCGTACAGAGCAACTAGAGAGGGACACAGAAAAAACACTGAATGCGATATTAAAAAAACTAGATTGGAAACATAAGGAACATATAATCAATTACTTGAACCAGCTATTTATACATGAAAGCTCATCGAACCAAAAGTTGCTAGATTTAGATGGATATCAAGAATCCACTTATTATCCAATGGAACATAAAAAGTTTAAGCAGTAACTATAACAGTCTGAAATATTTCATAAGCGAACATAGACCCAAATTAATTCTATTAAATGAAACTTGGCTAAAAAATAATCATCACTTCTATCTAAGAGGATATGAAATACATAGGTTGGATCGAGGGGATGGTTATGGTGGCCTAGCTACTGTGGTTCATAATAGTCTGGATCACAAAATAGTATATAGGTATAATAATAATGTTAGTAAAATTCAAATTTTAGCAATAAAAATAATAGATTGGGACATTACAGTTATTAACATTTATATCCATCCTAGGGCAAAAATAAATTTAAATAGTTGGGTTGGACGCATAAATAAAATCAGGGGAAATAAAATTTTAATGGGGGATATGAATGCACATAATGCACTTTGGGGAAGTCAAGTGTCTGTTAATGTTAATGGAAGAATAATTGCTGAATCCTTAGAGGATTTGGATCTAGTTTGCTGCAATGATGGGAGACCCACGCGGATTACCCTACCTGGACAGAATGCCTCAGCGGTAGACCTAACACTAATTTCCTCGGAAATTGCAAATATATGCCAATGGGATGTGTTAGAGGATTCTGGAGGCAGTGATCATTTTCCAACTTCTTGCAAAATCGCAATTGTAAATGAAAATATAGTAACACAAAAAAGTCATAAAAGAAATACAAAGAATGTCAATTGGGAGAATTATGCTTCAAAAATGGAAGACTTGATGAAGAATGGGTGTGAAGACTATAATTCATTTACACAAATTATGGAAATGGTGAGTGATGAGGAAATACCTCTCTTGAAAACAGAAAAATCTATAAGAAAAAAGAAAAGCCCTCCCTGGTGGGATAAGGAATGCTCTAATTTAATAAAAACAAGAAAAGAAAAAATTAAAAAATATAAGGAAGAAGCAAGCAATGAAAATTATATTGAAATCAAAAAAATATTTGCATACAGTAAAAAAATATTTAAAACAAAAAAAAGAAATAGCTTCAAAAGCTTTTGCAATGGATTGACAAGGGACACTCCTCTATCTGAAATATGGCGAACAGTTAAGCTATTCTCCACATATCAAAATGCTGTAATCCCTGCTAAACTTCCCAACAAAAACATAGCTCAGAACATATTAAATAATTTGGCAATTGACATAACAGATCCTGAGTTCATGGTTACCCTAACTAACGAGGATGTGGAGGACATTTCAAGGCAAGAAATAATAAGTGTCATAAATAAAAAGGATAAGGCTACTGGCTTAGATCTTGTAACATATAGCATGATAAACAGACTTCCCCTGGTGGCGCTAGATACATTGTCAAAAATATTTAATCAAATAGTTAAAAGAAACACAGGTTTTCCACAAGAATGGAAAAACACCCTTGTCATTCCCTTTTTAAAACCCAATAGAGACCCTTTATGTGAGGATAATTATAGAAACATAGCTCTAGAGTCATGTGTAGGCAAAATTTTGCAAAATATAATTAAATTAAGAATAGAACAAATAACGGAAAAAAAATCGATACTAAGCCCTAAGCAGTTAGGTTTCAGAAGAAACAAAGGGTGCAACGATAACTTAGCTTTAACAATTAATTATATTAGAACTGGATTTAGTAAAAATTTAAATACAATTGGAATTTTTTTGGATATCAGTAGGGCATATGATACAGTCAATATATATTTGCTATATAAATACTTATTAAAGTATGACATCCCAATAACTTATGCAAACTTGATCTTGCAATTTTTGCTCAACAGAAATATCTACGTTAAAGACAAATCAAATAATATATTAGGCCCAATGCAAGCATCCACTGGATTGCCTCAAGGGTCTCCACTCAGTCCAATATTATTTAATCTCTATACTAGATCCCTACATGATTTAATAAACCATGAGATGGAGTGTTTTCAATATGCAGATGATTTTGTAATTCTGGTGCAAGGATCTGATATATACAAGCTAATTAATTCCTTAAATACCCATATAATAAATTTACAGGAGTGGTTTGAGAAACACAACTTTAAAATTTCAGCACACAAATCAAAAGCAATAATATTTAGAAAAAGAAGTCAGGCTTATAACTTCCCACATTTGATATATCAAAATATGGAAATTCCATGGAAAAATGAAATAAAGTATCTGGGATTTCATTTACAGTGCAATTTGAATATGACAATTCAAATTAACGACATGATAACTAAAGCAAACAAAGGAATAAATGTCATGAGAGCAATTTGTGGTACAAAATGGGGAGCTGACCCGAACATTCTTTTGAGTTTATACAAAGGAATAGTTAGATCTCATTTAGATTACGCAGCCAATCTTTTAAACCCCTGCAGTAAAAGTTTGATGATGAGGTTGGAACAAGTACAGAATGTTGCCTTGAGAATCGTAACGGGTTGTCTACGTTCTACACCCATCTTAATATTGCAAGCAGAATGTTCAGTAACAACGTTACAAGTTAGAAGGGAGATACTAGCACATAAATATATACTCAAACAAATGCCGGAAAAAAACAATATCATAGTAAAGAGTCTAAATAAGCTAAACGAAGCAATAAATGCAAACAATAGATTCTGGAGGAACAAGGTCATACCTGATTACTCACTAGCATATACAAATATACTCAAAAAAACAAAAAACATAATTAGATATAAAATCAATCCTATATATGAGGTAGAAAGAAAAACTCTTCTATACCCCATTACAATTAAAAGTCTAGAATTTGAAAAATATGAAATTGAATCGAACGAAAGGTTCATAGCTAAATATGGTGGAATATATAATAATCATACCCACGTATATACAGATGGATCAATAGACCCACAAACAAATCAATCGGGATTTGGAATTTACATCCCAAGCATCAATTATAAATATTCGTCACGACTCCATAACTACACACAAATCTGCACAACTGAAATAATAGCGGTATACAAAGCCATGTCGGTATGTATTGAAAAGGAAATCATGAAAGCAGTGATCTTTGTAGATTCAAAAAGTGCCTTATCCAAAATATCTAGTCACAAATGGGACCAAATGGATTATGTAACTATAATGACCAAAAAACTACTGGTAGATGCAAATAATATGGGATTTTCAATAGGATTAGAATGGGTACCGGGACATCAGGGGATTAAAGGCAACGAGGTGGCAGATAGCTTGGCCAATATTGGGAGAGAATTAAGAGTACCATATGATGTAAAAAACATCAGCACAGATATCTTTTGTGTTACAAAAAAGAACATCTTGACTCAATTTTACAATAACTGGTATTCCCAAATTAAAGGTAAATATCCGGACTATTATGGACTGCAGGATAGTTTCCCTATAAAACCTTGGTATAACAAATGTGGATATTTGGGTAGGAACAATATTACTAACCTTAATCGTTTACGAAGTGGACATTGCAAAACTCCTTGTTATCTCCACAAAATAGGCAAAACGGAAACACCGATATGCGAATGCGGTACTATGGGAACATTGGTACACATCATCTTTGAGTGCCCCATAAATAAACATAAAGATATGGATTTGTATCTAGAACTAATAAAAGCTGGAACAGACAGTCCAATATCTTTACAGAGCATTTTATATAAACCCTCGAATAAAGTTATTAAGATAATCAATAAATTTATCAAATTTTTTCAAGTAGATCTATAGAATTTTGAAAAAATAATAATAATAACAATAACAATAAATAAATACTTCAGAAAATACAGGGAATCTCCTAAAATGTCAAAAATTATATTTGTATCCTTAAAATCCTTAATCCTAACCGAAGGTAGCCAGCCCTAAACCTATGTGAAAATGTTTGGAAGCTACCCCCAAACGAGAAAAGTCTTAAGTTAACCTTAAATGTTGTAACACTTTTCCCCCTCTAGCTACAGAAAAACAAGAAGAAGGACAAGGACCACATAGGACCAAAAAAAAAAAAATAGATCTGAAGTTGACAGGACACCTGGTTGTGCATTGCCTTGAGCAAGACGCGCATAACCAATAACATGTACTGGGTAAATGATTAAAAAAAAATCGAAACCCAAAAAAAAGGAAGAAGAAGAAGAGTGTAACTTGATTGCTTGATTCTGTGGTGTGAAGGTGGTTAAACTTTTGTTTTATTTTTTTTGTTTTGTGTTTTTTGAAGATAACACAGAAAGTAAAAGAGGGCAGCATAAAACAGACTTTTTAAAAAAATTATATCTTGGAAACTAAAAATTATTTTTATTTATAATTGAAACATGTAAAAGTATAGTACTCTCAAAAAAATTTTAGCCAAAAATATTCATTTTTGTAGAGTTGACTGCAATTTTTCGACAACAGCCCTTTTTTGCGGTGAGCAGCATAACAAGTCCAGTCTCATCTGAAATCAAAGTTTCTTGTAGTTTATACCTCTGGCTAGTAAATGAACAAAGGATTTTTTATTAGATGAGGTCATTTTTGTTTTATAAAAAAAACTACTTTAAAAATGAGAAAAATTGGGGTCAAAAATGTGTTTAAACTTATGTAAAATCTTCAAATTTCATTTTTTTTAATTCCTTCGTTCATATTCTAGCCAGAGGTATAAACTACAAGAAACTTTTTGATTTCAGATGAGACTGGACTTAGTTATGCTGCCAACGCAAAAAAACTTCTTCTTCTTCTTCTTAAGGTGCCTATCCGTTCCGGATGTTGGCGACCAGCATGGCTATCCTAACTTTGCTTGCTGCTATTCTGAATAGTCCGGTTGTCGATGTATTAAACCACTTTCTCAGGTTTTGAAGCCAAGATATTCTTCTTCTCCCTGGTCCTCTCTTTCCAAATACCTTGCCTTGAAGAATGAGTTGCAACAAGCCATATCTCTGTTCATTCCTCATAACATGGCCAAGATATTCTAGTTTGCGCTCTTTGATTATGTTAATAATCTCGCATTCCTTGCCTATTCTACGTAGAACCTCAATATTAGTCACACGATCCACCCACGAAATTCTCAAAATGCGCCTGTAACACCACATCTCAAATGCCTCGAGTTTTCTCAAAGAAGCCTCGGAAAGTGTCCAGGCCTCTACTCCGTATAATAACGTAGAAAATACATAGCATCTGATGATAGAGATTTTGGTAGCAAGAGGTAAATCGTGGCTTCTGAAAAGAGACTTCATCATTATGAACGCTGATCTCGCTTTTCCTATGCGTTGTTTTATTTCACTTGAGTGGTCCCACTGGCTGTTTATGTTGGTACCAAGGTATGCGTAGCTGTCGACCCTGTCAATTAGTTGTTGGTTAACCAAAAGCTGTGTATTTAATATTTCGCGCTTACTGACTACCATATACTTTGTTTTTTTCGTATTGAGATCAAGTCCGTATTCTCTACTTATATCTGATATGCGCGACATTATTCTTTGCAAACCATCTAGACTGTCTGCAAAAACTACAGCGTCGTCGGCATATCTAATGTTGTTCAGACGCACTCCGTTGACTAATACGCCTTCCTGTAGTTCTCCCAGCGCTTGCTCGAAGATACATTCAGAGTATATATTAAACAGCACCGGGGACAGGATGCATCCTTGCCTCACTCCTCTATCTATGGAGACTGCCTCTGTTAATTGGTCTTCCACTTTAATATTGGCAGTTTGGTTGTAATACAAATTATATATGATTCTCAAGTCTCTATCATCAAAAAAACTTAAACTCTACAAAAATGAATATTTTTGGCTGAAACTTTTTTTGAGACTACCTTAAGTACTATACTTTTACATGTTCCAATTATAAATAAAAATAAATTTTAGTTTTCGAGATATAATTTTTTTAAAAAGTCACTTTTTTTACCCACAACACCTATGTAACCCCTTAAAAAAATGTTTGGAAGAATATGTTTGATGGCCAAGATGCATACATATATTTAGAAGGAAAGTTCGTGATTTCTGTAGTATAATACATAATACCGAAGAGGAAGTAGCCCTAAGCGCCGGACTCCACTTGCGATTTGTAGTTGTGAAGATTGAACACATTCTTTCAAATAGAAGTCAATCCATGATTATTTAGTCACAAATGGATTGACTTGTATTTGAAACAATGTGTTCAATCTTCCTGATTACAAATCGCAAGTGGAGTACGGCGGTAATAACACCAAAATATTCCATAGAAGGTACACAGACATTGAAAAATTCCTGGAATATCCCCGAAAACATGTTCCCTGAACATCCCAGGAAAATCCTGTGTCAGCATTTTAAACATTACCTGAATGTCTTATTGGAACATTCCATGAATGTCCACGAATGTTCTCTGGACATTCAAAATATATTTTGTAGACATTCCCTGGATATACCAGAAATACAGTGATGAGCGCTCTAATAACCGGCAAAATAGCACAAAAGATGTATTAAGTAGTGAGATAAAAATACATGAAACTAGTTGAGCTGGGAAATTTAGCGATATTAACTTATACATTTAGATTGTATTGATTGTGTACCACCTTCAGACGTATCAGACGAGTTTGGAAACTACCACTGTCACAGTGACAGTTTTAGTTGACATACTCCTCCGATATGTGTAAAGGTGGGATCAATATAACGTAAATTTAAAGGTTAATTTCGCTAAATTTCCCAGCTCGACTAGTTTCATTTCTTTTTATCTCACAACTAAATATGTTGCCCATATTTTGCCGGTTATTAGGGCACTCATCACTGTACATCCTTGCTGATGTGACAATACCTCCTATCTGTTTTTTCATGAGTTTTGTATGAGAGATGGAAAAACATGTTTTAAGGTCACCTCCTGTGTTCATATGTAAGTTTTGACTTGTTTTGTAGTTCATAGATAGTTTAATTTACTACAAAACAAGTCAAAAAATATCATATGAAAACAGGAGGTGACCCTAAGACAAGTTTTTAGTCTCTCTTACAAAACTCATGAAAAAACAGATAGGATGTATTATTACATCACTGACGATATGTGGCCATACCAAATAATACATCCTTGATAAATATAAACATTTTTATTGAACAAAATCTTTTCATACATTTTTTAATGCAATTTACTGATATTCCTAAATATTTCAAAAAAATGTGTCACATTTGCTTTGTAAACCTTTCTTTTGCCTTTCGTAGCCACATATTCCGTTTCCTTCCTGGTTTTTTGTAGACCACTTCTCTCAGCTGATTCTAAAAAAAAATAAAATAAATGGTAATTTTTCTATCCTTTACAATTAACAATCAGAAGAAATATTATTTACAGATAATGATATGCATAATAATAATAGGTTTGTTCTAGCATCAGTTTGAAACCATCAGCGAATAGTGGACCAGCGTGAGTAGAGGGGATCGCACTGGTGACTGTATTATGTTCTTTTACTGACCAACTGTTTGCTGATGGTTTTTGACTAGTTTGACTGTTTGCTAGAACAAACCTAATAATAATCAATATTTTGTATTTTGACAATGACATCTGATGTGAAAGTCAAAACATTAATAAAATTATTTTTTCAAGTTAACTTTCACATGCGCGTCTTAAAATTGTACTTTTAATACTTGTATCATAAATAACTATTAAAACTATCTTAAGAGGAAACAGTATCGATCAACAGGTAGCGAAAATGTGTTCCAAGATTGCGGCTGTAATTTTGAATATTTTTTCGAGATATTTGGCACACATATTCGTAATATAATAAAGAATGGCGGTACAGAGCCCAATTTGAAAAATATATTAATATGTGGAAATTACTCTGTAATTAAATACAGTATAAAAAAACGAGCTTGTACCGCCATTAAGAACAAAAAAATACACTTTCTTCAAATACAACTTTTTTATCCGATTTTGTGTTATTTTGGAACTACTAAAATTTTTTATTTCATTAGTAGTTCCAAAATTACACAAAATCTAGGCATCCGATAAAAAAGTTTATTTGAAGAAGTGTATTTTTTTGTTCTTCTTAATGGCGGTACAGGCTCGTTTTTTAAATATTGTATAATTACAGAGTAATTTCCACATATTAATATATTTTTCAAATTGGGCTCTGTACCGCCATTCTTTATTATTTTACGAATACGTGTGCCAAATGCCTCGAAAAAATATTCAAAATTACAGTGACAATCTTGGAACACGTTTTGGCTACCTGTTTATCGCTACTGTATTACCTTAAAACATTGTAATTTGCTAAACCAGTATATTTTACTCTACTACTACTCTACTAGCTACCTCATTTTCCACTGTTTCTAAAGACTTGTTTACATGGGTAGAGTTTTGAGGAGAGTAGATTAGCGGTAGTACTCTACCAAAAATGGCTTGATACCATTCACATGAGGAGAGTACAAGTATAGTACTGATGCTAGTATAGTGAAACCGATTTTTGTATTTTTAAACACTCTTGATTATAAGTGTACCTTAAATTCTTAATTTTTTGCTTAAGCTCGTTTACTCCAAAGCCCCCTTTGCCATTCTTTCGACGATTTCATCCTCCGCAGCTTGCTGCAAACTTTTATTTCTGTAGTATACACTACCTAAATTCCATAAACACTGGTATTCGCCGTATTATAGCTCTACAAGTTTTAAAGTTTCATCTTCGGTGAACTTCATTTTCACTATTTACACAAAACACAATTCCAGCCAGAATGACAGCGCCCCCATGTACTCTCCTACCTACTCTATTCTGCCATAATTGAGCGTGTTCCATGGGTAGTGTGCAGCCGAGTAGACATTTTGGCAGTAGTGGTGGTCATAGAGTAGTTACTTTGCCATAGGTTGCTAGTCACTCTACTTTAACTCCAACTATACACTCTACCAGCTATTCTACTGTGCTGAGCATTTTTACAGGTAGAGTTACTCTACTCTATCAAGTACTTGCATCATTACTCTACCCGTGTAAACAAGTCTTAAATCTACTGAATGAAAATCTACTTAATCTTAATCTACTCTTAATGAAAAATGTCTAAAATCATTTACCCACCTAGTATTATTGTAGAATTTAAGACAGTCCAGTGCCTTATAAATAATTTCAATATGAATATTTTTTCCTTTAATTCTCCTTTGATACCACTCCATTTTAGATTTTCTGGAACTTATTTCATTGTGTTAATAGCCCATATTTATTGAAGGAACCTAATCTGGAGATTGTTATTATCGATTAAGTCGGCTGGTTTTCCTATAAGATTAAAATGTTAAAATCTTCAAAAATCGTTACTGTTGTAATTGTAACTTACCAGATATAAAATGATTACAGCAGACAGGCCAGGAAAATTTTCATTTCGCTAGTAAAACCTGTACATTGTATTGCATTTAACCATTGTTGTCTCTCAGATACCTTATTTAGTTCAGTTTAAAAGTGAACTTTATCACAATTACTTTGCATTTCACACTTCAAAACACAACACCAATGAAGCATATTATCTTTCTAAATTAATACTTCCACAGAAAATGTTAAATTAATCTTTGTACAACACAAAATTACAAAGAAATACAACTAAAATTATCTAAAACTCATTAAGAACAGATAGAATAAGATTTATCTTTTACACCCAGTAGCCATATTGACATATTGATTTAATTTTGATTATTATTATGAATCAGTAGAAACGATTATATTTAAATTTGGTAAATATAACTCCGCACGACCACGCAACTCGAAACACAAGTACGCAAACACGGTTGCGTGAAGCGTGGCTCGCAATCGTGAAATTTACGAGACTTGCTCGACCTGTAGATTCTTGTGTTATTAGCGCGCTCATCACTGTATGATATAATATATCTGCTAAATATATAGATAAACTGTAAGGTGTAAAATAGGTGTATACCTACATTCGATAATTATTAATGTTTGGCTAACATATGCTGCTGCATATGCTCATTTGCTCTGAAATGTCTATCACAATGTGAACACTTAAATTTTAGATGGTTTTTTCTATCATGGAAGTTTCTTTTTTTAGCAGAAGGTATAACAGGATCCTCACAGTAATCATATTCAAAATGTTCGTCGTCAATATGCTGCTCCAAGTGCTCATTTTGTCTGAAAAATCTATCGCAATATGGACACCCAATTGTTGAATGTTTCTCTCTATCATGATCATCTCTTTCCTCACTATTCCTCAGTAGATGTGAAATATTCGTCACAGTAATTGCATTTAAAATGATGCATGTCAACAAAATGCTGCTCCCTATTCATAGGTGTCTCCAAACGTCTATCACAAAGTAGACAATAAATTATTTCATCTAACTCTTTATCTAGTTTTTGTCTTTCTTCAGCAGATATGAAGTAATCGTCAAAACAGTAATCACATTCAAAATAATCTTTATCGTCAATAAGCTGTACCATACGCGCATTTGCGATGAAAAGTCTCTCACATCTTGGACACTCAAATGTTAAATGTACCTGATGAAAGGCATTTGTTTGTTCAGATATGAAGTACACCTCACAGTAATCACATTCAGAATTATGGTGATTATTATCAATGGTGGCGTTCAGCGGCGAATGAGCATAAAGTGATCTGCACATCTCGCTCCTTCACGCTGAACGACCTTTGCGTTGTGCGCTACATCGAATGAACATCGAAATTCGATTCATTCGATTCGAAAATGTAGCGGAGCGGTCGTCATCTTTTGGAGCACATTTTGAGTGTAATATTTTGAGTGTAGCATAAAATGACGCATGCGTAAAAGCAATAAACAGGTACTTTTGGCACAGTTTTGGTTCCTATTTTGAGTGAACCAGATTTATAAAGGTATCTATTGTATAATATAATGTTACCTGGTAGAAAATAAAACAGTAGCTAGATGATATCTGATAATTAATTAAACTAAAAAGGGGTATTTCCCTGGGTTGGCTGTATACCCAACAAATTCTAACATGAAGTAAAACCACCTCTATGTAATATGTATAATTTACTAAAATCTTAAAAAATCCCAATTGATTGAATAAAATATGTTCATTCAGAACGTTTTCAGAATGATAATTAATTATTTTTTCTTTAGAGTTTAGAGTAGACAAAATTACAAAATAAAGTTTGGTTAAGTTCTTGACAGCTAAATAAAATATTTGACAAACAAACTGGAGCAAAAATGTAGCGGAATATAAAGAGCAGTTCATTCGATGTATCAGTACTGTGGTATCAGTAGCGTAAATTGATCACTCACCGCTGAACGCACCCAATATGTTGCTTCTTCATGTGCGCGTATGCCCTATCACAATATACACAAGTATACATTTTAATTACAATAAAAGTATAACAAATGAATTCTATATAAACCGAACCACAGTACCGAACTATGAACTTAACTTAACAGCTAGCTAATACCTACTTGTATTTGAGAAATGGAAAAATATATCAGTATCAATAAAATTTTTAAACATGCATAATATGCATTATTGTTTTTATGCGTATCCAGCAGCGTTCCAAAGTGCAAAGTGCACAGTACACGTTTCAAATAGACCAGTAAATGAACGTGAAATACGGCGATACCGTGTAATTTTCAGGGTCACCACCGAATTGCATGAAAGTTTGTATTCAGGTTCTACTCAGGGCCGGATTTAAGGGGGGCAGGCTGGGCAGCTGCCCCCAAAGCCCCAAACTTAAAAAAATCAGCACATTATTCACACAGAATAATTTTTGTCAATCAATTAACTGTAATATTTCGTTATATGGAAGGTTTCTCTCCTATTAAAAATGTATTTTTGGCAAATTACGGTCATAAAGCAGAAGATATATTTAAGACATTCTTGCAAGAAAATGATATCGATTTTAAAAGCTGCAGGGGACAGTCCTACGACAATGCGTCAGTTATGATTGGAAAATATAATGGTGTTCAGCTAAAATTTAAATAACACAATATTTTGGCGTTGGAGATTCCATGTGTCGCCCACTCTCTAAATGTAGTTGCTAAAGCTGCAGCTGCAGCTAAGTGTTGTCCTGCTGCCATAGAATTCTTTGATTTTTTTAAGGACTGTATGAACCCTATGTATTTTTCACTTCCTCTACATATAGATACAACTTGTTAATCGAATGTTTAAAAACGTCTTTAAGCGAGAGCAACGCCTGACCATGGTAGAAATATTATTGTTCCTAAAAAAGAGTAAATACTTTTAGATGGTCGTCTAGAAGTGATGCCGAAAAATAACTAGTTAAAGGTTATAATCAGATTAAAGGAGTATTATCCAAAAGACGATGGGCAACAATGTGAAACTCGTAGCGATACAAATGGTCTGTATAATCGAGTGTGTTTACTGAAAACAGGGATATTTGCAATATTTTGGAATGAAATCTTAGAGAGGACAAACACCACAAGTCGTATTCTCCAAGATCCAAATACTGACCTTAATTCAGGAGTGGCGACACTTAAATCCATTAAAAAATTTATATTCTTTTAAGGAATATTTCAGAGACTGAAATGACAACATCAGAGAAATTTAGGACTCAAAATTTTATAGCTATTATAGATCACTTCATTTCCTCTTCAAGTCATAGGCTTTCGGCATATGAATCCATTCATTCCAATTTTGGATTTTTACATTATTTGGAAAATTTAACTCCCAATGAAATTGAAGCTCACCTACTGAAGCTTACCGACAATTATAGCAATGATTTAGATAAAAAACTAGGTGTCGAACTAGTACAATTTGTAAAATTTTTCAATTCATTTAAGGAGGAAATCGGCTCATCAAATATAAGTAAAGAACTTCAAATGTACCGACGGCGACGGATAAAAGAGAAAAATGTGAATGATGCGGTTCCAAACGTTTTAGTAACACTTCGTTTATATTTAGTTCTGATGGTAACTAACTGCAGTGGAGAGAGATCATTCTAAAAATTTAAGTTAATTAAATCCCGACATGATCAAGGAATTTTCAGTTAAAAATCGCGAAAAGTACCCGGACTTTAACCATACCATAGCCATAACAACAATTTGTTTAATGGTAGGAGTTAGGGCCCCACACCAATTCTGCCCAGAGGCCCCCACTGCCTTAAATCCGGCTCTGGTTCTACACTTACCCTCCACTTCAGTAAAAGAGGCACAAAAAATAGGTAGGTATGAACATCAATATCCGGAAAACAAAAATAGCAAAAATTAATAATAAGTACACCTAGGGAGATGGGAATATATAAATAAAGAAAGAAATTCAAAATGTAGAAAAAATCAACTACCTGGGAAGTATACTCGATAATAAAGGAAAAATAGATGAAGATGTGGAAAACAGAATTAATAAAGCCCGAATAGCATATCACTCGTTAAACAATAGAACCAGTTAGTTTGACAATTAAAAGAAGGAAGTGCGAAATAGATCGGCCATACACTAAAGAAAAGAGACATAACAAAAGAAGTCCTTGAATACAAGCCGACAGGAAACAGAATAAGTGGAAGACATTCAGAAACAAAAAGAGGATTAAAGTAATGTACCTACGTAAGTACCCTTCACTTCAAAGTTGGACTGGTGACGTCGGTTGCTTTTACTTGAGGAGTGAAAGTCACTTATTCTTCTCGGGGGTGAAAAAACATATGTTTAAAATAAGTCCGGAAATGGATAAATTGACTATATAATTCTAAAGCAACTTTTGTTCTATAGGATAGAGTTTTTGAAGATATTCTTCTTTAGCGACGAATCGATTGAGGGTAAAATTGTACATTTACCGCGCGCCTGCGCACACTGACAGTATGTAGTTCATTGCTAATCTTTCAAGATAGGTATGTATAATATGTATCTGTAACCGTGCAAATAAGTCATTAAAAGAATATATTAGTGGTTTTAGGAAATGTATTATTTATTATAATTCTTATTGTGTTTTTGGATTAATAAAATATTATGTAAGCATAACATTTTTACACTATATGTCGCCGTGTTGTGTAATTATATCCGAAACTTACATGTTTATTTCGAGTGCCTCGATGGAGTAGTTAGAAATGCGTTAGATATATAGCACTGAGATTGGAAGGTTGCTGGTTCAATTCCCGCCCGATTCATATTTTTTTTAATTTTTGGTTGTTTTAATAAAATTTTTTTGAAAGTGGTAGATAAGAAAGTTAGTTTGATTTTTAAATAAAATACAAATAACCTTTTTAAGTATATTTACTTCGTTTAAATTACCTATTATATAATAGAAGAATATCTTCTTACGTGCGTACATAGTACACACACATTCTTTTTTTTACTAAGCCAATACTTTTCGAGTTATTTATTGCGAGTGACAATGTTTATTTTCAACAGAAAAAACACGTTTTCAGGCGGTTTTTCGGAAATACCTCAAAAAGTAAATATTTTATAAAAAACATTCTTAGCAAAAATGTAGCTTATAGAAAAATGAATTAAATTGTGTATTCATGAAGTTTATAGACCCAGTAAAAGCAAAGTTGTAGTTCATGAAAAAACGTTCCTATTTCGTCCAAATTTCAAATCGAATATTTCAACGTAAAATAACCAAAAAATGAACTTTTCGCGGAAAGCTTATTAAAGTAGTTTTTTAAAGTGTTTAAAAATGCTTTATTTTCATTTTATATAAAAGTTTCTAGCATAAAAACTAATCTAGTTCGCTAATCTAGTATACTCTCAAAATAAAGTTGTCCCTTTTTTTGCTAAAAAAAAATCTTGAAAATCTCCCCCTTATTAGCACCCCAAATAAAATTAATCGTTAATACAAATTTAGTGGGCCAGAATCAGAATATTTTCTTTGAAAATATGCTAAAATTTTCTGAAATTCAAGACTGTTCTAACTGATTGTTATACAACCAGTAATACGCAAGTTTTTGAGCGACATCTAGTCACTTTTGCACGAACTTCGAAAGGCTATATTACGGCGTTCGAAAAAATAACTGTGAAAATCGCTTTCAAAAATCAACCTAAATTTTAACTGTCATTTTTGTTAAAGTCAACATTAATTTTTACAATATCTTATTTTTATTTCAAATTTACAAAGTCGAAGAATCGAAAACTACTTGTTAACTTACTATTATATTAATAGAAAACAAAGCTTCTGTTGATATTACATATTTAGAAAACTAAGTTTGTGATACCTATTTCCAAAGTTTCCATGTATCATGTATCCAAATCTTCAGGTGATATCACATCATCACTGGAAAGCAGTCTCCAACTAGATTTCTTCTGTGCAAAGCAAAGTCTCTGCTAACATCTCATTGAAAAGCTCTAAGACCATTTCTGATATGGACAACAAAATATATTGTCCTTAAAAGACCCAAGTTGAGCAGATATTTTGGCTTTTGGAGAAAAGATGAAAGAAATAGAAAAGAAGAAACAATGAAAGTAGACAGTAGGAATTAACCCACTTCAGCAGAGATAAAAGACGAGTATGCCGAAGGTAATTTCGAGCCACGACCAACATCTGAATGGAGTGTTCATGTTAAAGTTCCAACTTCAAGAGAAAATCTTCATCGAATAATTATGTGAAACTGTTCAAATCAGCTGAAAGAGTGAACGGATGATCCAAAAACAAAACCTGACTATGGCTCTTTGAGATGTTTTTGATGTGCTTCGGACCAAAGCCACAGAGCCAAACAGAGACAGATGCTTTTGATCAGCTTAAGAAGAGACCAAACATATGATATGGTCACAAACATTTGGTGCAATGTGAATGAAATTGTTAAAATGCTTTTTTACTACTCATCTCTTCTTATGAGCATCAGACAAGCAGTGTAAAGTATCTAGGGCTTATTTACTAGCATGGTAAAAGTTTTTGTTAGACATGAAGCATCTTGTAGGGTGAGCAATTTCTTACATTTTTACTAAATAGTCTCTCATAGCTAAACGTCGCTTAAGATGCAAAAGCTTGTAACCCACAAATGGATTTTTATGGAGGAGAGTAAACAAACATTCTCAGTATGGGAAAGTCGTTAGACCTAAATGGAGAATTTTTATTTAATACCAAGGTATTATTAATACCTTTGTCGATCTTCGCATGCAGAGAATGTTTTGTTGTTCTCTTGTGGAAAAACTATTTGTGGGTTGCGAGCTATTGCATCTTAAGTGACGTAAAATTTAAAATACCAAAACTATGAAATTCACTTCTTAATCAGATTTTATATCTTTTGTTTTAGGGACTATTCCCAAGGCATTACATTTGAAATGTTATAGAAGCAAACATGAGATTCCTTCTGATTGCGAAACATTTACGAAGATCTTTTTACCATGGTTTGTGACGTAGTACAATGTAATTCTTCTCTAGGAAGATTGTAATAACCAATCATAAGAGTTGTATCTGTTTTGTGTTAATATTTATCCAGTTAACTTATTAAATATAAAATATTTTCTTTTTTAAAGATATTAAATGTAAACAGTCTTATCTTTCAGCTAAGCCAATAGATTACAGAACTGTATTCCTTTCAGTTTGAGATACTAACAATAGATAAAATAATAATTTTAACTCTATGAGTGTTATAGTATTGTTTCCTTTTTCAAAGTTATTAAAATTTTTTTGCCCTTCTGTTGTGATATTAGGTATTCCCGTAAGGAAAGACCTCAGGTTAACTGGTTTCAGGCCATAAAAATATATCATAATCATGGCATCTACACTCCTAGTGGACTGATTGCCGCCCTGTTTGGGCTCTTCCGGTTCTTTTGTCATGGATTGTGTTTGTCACTGTTTGTTAACATTTTGATTTACAATAGGGATGTTCACAAAAAATTAAAAAGTCATTTCAAACATGTAAAACGATTAAGAAACACCCTAGGAATAATTGTCCAAAATTTCAACAAAATTGAAAAAGCCTTTCTATAAAAAATCTTTATTAGAAATCTAGCATTATTTTAAATTTCAAGAACGCTTCTCTATTGGCCTGACGTCACTAGTTGCATACCCCAAGCGCGCCATTCTCATAGTGTTACTGTTTACCTGTTTGACGTTTCAAATCATTTTATTTTGTTCTCTTCTTGTTTTATCAGGGTTAAAGTGGAGTTTTATAGTGAATTTGTTTAGTTTAAAGTGGATAGACTGTTTGTAAGGACATATTTTGGGTTTTACAAAAATAAACAAATAAAATGGAAGAAGGTTTTCAGAAAGCCGATTCGTATAAACTACCGACTGTAGTGTAGATGTAACAATGGTGTATGATTTATTGGCATCTTGTAAAAAAATAAATCTACCACAGCTTTACTGAGTGTATATTCCACATAATTTTCCATGTCTTCTTTAAGCTAAAAAAATAAATGCTTAATACTCCACAAAAAAAAATAGAGAAAGTTGTATGCATGCATTGTACGCATGCATATTGTATACATACATTGGCTGGTTATTACTTTACCTTGGTTAGGTGTATTAAAAATATTTTTATTCTTCTTCATGTGCCTTGTCCGTTGTGGACGTTGGCTATCATCATGGCAATTTTCATTTCATTTGAGGCGTTTCTGAATAACTCAATCGATTTTTGTCCAAATCATTGGCATAAGTTTTTAAGTCATGAGTGTCTTTTCTTCCGGGTCCGCGTTTGCTCTCTATTTTACCTTGCGTTATCAGTTGGAGTATACGATATTTATCATGCCTCATGATATGACCGAAATATTTAAGATTTCGTTTCTTAATTGTAAAAGAGATTTCTTTTTGTTTTCCCATTCGACGCAATACCTGTACGTTGGTGTGGGTCGCCCAGGATATTTTGAGGATACGTGGGTACACCCACATCTCGAATGCCTCTAGCTTTTTCATTAATGTTTCCAATATTGTCCAGGCCTCTGCGCCATATAGCAAGACCGGAAATAATAACATTTTAGCAGCCGCATTTTTAGTGGGAGAGATATTATGTCGCAATGGGTGAAAATATTTCTCATGCATGTTGTTAAATGTTGCTATGTCCTTTTCAACTCTAGATCTTATTTCGGTTGTTTCGTATTTCGAGTTGACAACTGTTCCAAGGTAAAAAATATTTTTGAACTTGGGTATTATACATTTTCATTTCAACCAATCTTTTCACTAAATTATTAATGATTTTAATATAATATAAAGTCATACCTACATCCACATGTAGTTATTTCAAGGTTTACTTTTACTGTATGTATTATTAGAATCCCGTTTTTAGGAATATCCCAGTTTAAGGAATACAAATTTGAGGTCCCGAAACTTTTTCATTTACTCTTTAAGGGGGTAGGTGCAAAATCTTGGTCCAATGCTATTTAAATTCATTCATTTTTTTCGAATCCTGAGAAAACTAATAAGTATTTTTGAAAAATGTAAATGCAGAAAGAACAATTACATTATTACCAAGGGCCGAAAGTCTCTGGAAAACTTCTATAATGTTTATTTTATTAAGTTAGTTATTTTAAGTTCTAGTTGCAACAAACTATTTCTTTTTCTGTTGTAAATTGGCTGGAACGGTAATAAAAATCTTATCAGAACTGTTTTTTGATGTATTTACACACCCAGGAACAAAACACCACTTATTTGGCTTTATTTTTAATAATTAAATACGTAAAAAACTGCGCACATTCAAATACACTGAGTAAATAAATATACAAAACTAGTCGTCGATCAAAGACGTTACGACTGCTGACGTCACAGACCGTAGCCTCGCTACAGGGTACCGTTTTTCTAGCCTCCAAGAAAATCAACATTATGAACTCATTTATCTTAAAAAATAAACATTTTTAAACAGTTTTATGATTGTTACGTTTTTATATAGGTACCTTGTAATCTATTGAATTTAACTATATTTAAAAATTAGTGAACATCCCTATTAGTTGTGTGACATGGCATCTCCTACATTATTTCTCCATTTATTTATGTTTTTGCTTATGGTTATCCATTCTCTAACTCCCATCTGTCCATAACTATCTGGTTCTCCCATGTGGTTTTGGGCCTTCCCCATAGTCTGCCTCATACCTACTGGTCTCCATTTGGTGATTTTCTTGATAACTGCTTCTGCATGTAAATGCAGAATATCAGGTTGTCTTTGAGGAAGCTGTATTTCCAGTAGGTTCTGTTTCCTGCCAGTATTCTTTTATTGATGACTATGCTTCTATTGTTACTTTTATTAACTGAATGAAACCCCCAGATATTTAATGTATTCTACCTTTTCAAACTCATAAATGTGAAAAAAAAATAAATACAAAGGATAAAAAACTATTATTTATTAGCACCATAAAATACATATACTAATATTTCAATAAATATTGTTCTGAAGCTATTTTCTTGTGGTCTCTCAATGCACGTTACTATTTTAATTGGGAATGAGCCATAATTTTACTTTAAAATTGTTTATTCGATGTTTTGATTTCAATGATTTCCACTTCTGAAAATCAAAATTGGTATTTTGATAACGATTTGCAAACATCAAATACACTTAATTTCAAAGTAAGTTTGTGGCTTGTTCCCAACTAAAATAGTAAATTTCAATAAACAAAAGCGCAACTAAACTAAATCCCAAGATTATGTAAAACTACCATTACTAACATAAATATTTAATAAACGAAATTATAAACTGCTAAAAATTTAGAATTTAATAGTGTTCAATAATTAATAATGTTTGGAAAACATATGCTGCTGCATATGCTCATTTGCTCTGAAAAGTCGATCACAATGTGGACACTTGAATTTTAGATGTTCCTGTCTATCATGAAAGTCTCTTTCTTCAACAGTTGCAAAGTAATCATCACAGTAATCACATTCAAAATAATGTTTGTCATCAATATGCTGCTCCATATGTTCATTTGCCCTGAAAAGTCTATCACAATGTGGACACTCAAATGTTAGATGTACCTGTCTATCGTGGATGTTTCTTTCCTCAGCAGATATGAAGGAATCATCACAGTAATTGCATTCAAAATAATGTTTGTCATCAATATGCTGCTCCATATCCTCTTCTGCCCTAAAAAGTCTATCACAATGTGGACACTCGAATGTTAGATGGACCTGTCTATCATGATCATCTCTTTCTTCGGCAGATATGAAGTACTTGTCACAGTAATCACATTCAAAATAATGTGTGTCATCAATATGCTGCTCCCTATGCGCATTTGCCCTGAAAAGTCTTTCACAATATCGACACTCAAATGTTAAATGTACCTGTCTATCATGGATGTTTCTTTCCTCAGCAGATATGAAGGAATCATCACAGTAATCACATTCAAAATAATGTGTGTCATCAATATGCTGCTCCATATCCTCTTCTGCCCTAAAAAGTCTATCACAATGTGGACACTCGAATGTTAGATGGACCTGTCTATCATGATCATCTCTTTCTTCGGCAGATATGAAGTAATCATCACAGTAATCACATTCAAAATAATGTTTGTCATCAATATGCTGCTCCATATGTTCATTTGCCCTGAAAAGTCTATCACAATGTGGACACTCAAATGTTAGATGTACCTGTCTATCGTGGATGTTTCTTTCCTCAGCAGATATGAAGGAATCATCACAGTAATTGCATTCAAAATAATGTTTGTCATCAATATGCTGCTCCATATCCTCTTCTGCCCTAAAAAGTCTATCACAATGTGGACACTCGAATGTTAGATGGACCTGTCTATCATGATCATCTCTTTCTTCGGCAGATATGAAGTAATTGTCACAGTAATCGCATTCAAAATAATGTTTGTCATCAATATGCTGCTCCATATGCTCTTCTGCTCTGAAAAGTCTATCACAATGTGGACACTCAAATGTTAGATGAACCTGTCTATCATGATCGTCTCTTTCTTCAATAGATGCAAAGTAATCATCACAGTAATTGCATTCAAAATAATGTTTGTCGTCAATATGCTGCTCCATATGCTCATTTGCCCTAAAAACCCTGTCACAATGTGCACAAGAATACATTTTAAATGATTTCTATATAAAATAAAATAGGAAATTGAAAGCTGTGTTTAAATTATATCACTGTCACGGTAGTGGCTTGATTACTACTATTTATACCTAGATTTAAGTGAAACCCAGAAATGACAAAAGATATCAAAAATCAATATATAAAAATGTATTATTGTTTTTATGCATTTGCATATCTAGTGTTGCTAAGCACAAAGTGCACCTGATTAAGATTACCATATCAGTTTCTACATTCTACATGTTTCAATGTCATTTCAGAATAATAGTCCGAGAAAATGAAGCTTGAAATAGGACAAAACCTTACTATTTTTACAGAATGGACCGATTTGCATGAAAATTTGGAATTAAATTCACCTTACCCTCTACTTCAAAATCTATATTGTGCTGCTTTTTATTTTATAAGGGTGAGAAATATCCCTTATTGCCAAAATCTATAAAAAAAAAAGCTTTAAAAGAGTGAAATTTATTCAGATGCATTAAATAATGGTTCTCTAATACTCTAACTATAATTACTGACTATTTCAACCCTTTAAAATCACATTTTTAAGGGTGAAAACTACCCCTAATTGTTAAAAAAAAGGAGGATAAAATTTGGATCGGTTGATTTAATAATGGTTTGATATTTCTAATATAATTTCTGAGTATTTCAACCCTTAAAAATTATTTTTTGAGGCTGAACACATCTTACTCAATTTTTGTCATACAACAAATTTTCGCAAATCAACTACATATTTGGAAATTAAAAAATCTACAATTTCACATATAGGTACCTAAAATTTTTTTACGTACCTCTGATGCTAATCTTTCTATTCTGAAGAAAGGGACATTTTAACCAAACTACAAAAATTCGTTATTCGCTTTTAACTCCATTTTTTTTAAAACTAATCATTATAAGTCGGTCAAACTTCTACAATCTACTAATACTACATAAACAAAGAAGACTGGTTAATTAGGGTGGTTATTATGGGGTTGTTTTCGCTCACTTTCATAACACCATGCATATTTTTATAAAGCTCCTTAACAACCTGACCTCAACGAACTATATTATGTAGGATCTATTATGAATGTTACAGGGTGAAATTTTGAAATTATACTGTGTGAAAACCGCTTATTATGGAATAAAACTGTTTGTGTCCTTATTTTAGAAAATAATAAAAGACGCTGGTACATGTCAACTTTTAAACTTAAATGTGTACTTTGTGAACATAGATTTAAATGTACAGGGTGATTCATGCAACTCTAGCATAGTCCATCATCTTTATTTTTAATGTAACACCCTGTATTATTTTTATGTTTTTAAAAGCTCCTTAACAAACTATAATTATTACTTAAGGTATATTATAAATATGCAAGGTGAGATTTTGAAACATAAATTTCGTAAAGATATTAAATACAAAACCCAATATTAGGTCTGGATCCCGCGTATGAAAAAAAGTTGATTAATAGCAAGCTGAAAATTTGTTAATAGCTTAAGGGTGTCTAGTCGGATAAACTTTGATATATGGGAACCAGGGTTGCAAAAAAACATGTTTTTTTAATTTTAAACAAAACAAACGTTTTTTTTTTGTTTTAAACGTTTTTTTTTTTTGTTTTAAACATGTTTTTTTTTGTTTTTAAATTGTATGTTTTAAACAAATAAAACTTGTTTAAAACACATTTTTTTGCTTTAAAAATGTTTTTTTTAAATTCTATATTTTAAACAAATAAAACTTAGAAGAAAACATTGTTTAAATCATATTTTCCTAAACATAATATTAATTGAAAGTGTTTGATCTATTATTATTATTCTACTCAATAATAGATAAGAAAACCAATTGCAAAATTAGGAGCTATTGCCTGGGGAACCCCAGACTATTTACTATTTATAAATCCGCATTACAAGTTGTCTATTGCAATAACGTCCATTGTCAGTTATTTTGTGCTATTTCTGGTGGTGCTTAGTGTTTTTTTTTAACATGCAAATGATTTGGTGACCCCAGCTCATTTTTTGGCAAATTTGCTTGATCATCGCTTTATTGAAAATAAACTTATCATCCATCCATTATAAATTATCATCCAGAAGCATTTTAGATTATTATTATTACCAGGCAAAGTGTGTACCCATTACTCCATATGTTTTCTAAACACCTATATTGAGAATGTAAAACCATTGGCATGGTGGCGTTCTAAGAAAAAAATAAATAGGTATACTACAGCATTGAAACTTGCTCAACAGCTTCACACAGCTGTTGCATCGTCAGCCAACATAGAAAGACTCGTCTCATCATAAGGTTTACCATTCCAAACTACGTAATCGGCTAGGCAATGTCAAAGCTGTCAAGTTGGTTTCAATTTTTAAAGAGCTTAATTCCATCAGTGATGACGTGACTGATTTAAATTACAAGATTACTATGAGTCTGAAACAGTTTTGAGAAATTGATTAACTCTTTTGCAAAATATTTTCAGTTTTCCAATTTTTTTGTGTTCAGATTATTAATAGATAAATAATATATATGTTAAAAAGTTTATATAATGTATTTGAGAATTTTTTTGATGTTATATTAATAAAGAAAATGAAAAAAAGCACTTGTTTAATTTAAGTGTTTTAAACATAAGCAAACGTTTAAAACAGTTAATTAAAACAAAATGTTTAAAACAAAACAACCCTGATGGGAACACTGAAACAGGGGCAGTTTTAATTGTGGAATAGACTTAAACGCTTAAACTCTCCGAATAGAGATTAAACTCTCATGCAAAAATCAGACTGCTATTTATCATCTGTCATAATTCCTGTCATTTGACATATTCTACATGTTCCACTCATTAAAACGCCCATTTGGTGATAAATAGCAGTCTGATTTTTGCATGAGAGTTTAATTTCTGTTGGGAGAGTTTAAGTCTGTTCTGTCGGACAAAATACATGTGCCGTTTTCGTGGTCTGACCGTTCCAAATTTTTAACCTGTTCCACAATTAAAACTTTCCCTGTTCCAGTGTTCCCATATATCAAAGTTTGTCCGACTAGACACCCTTAAGCTATTAACAAATTTTCAACTTGCTATTAATCAACTTTTTTTTCATACGCGGGATCCAGACCTATATTGATCTTACTTAGTTTAGAAAATTGATGTCTTTATTTAGCTAATTTAAAAAAATAATACCCTTATTTGATGTGTGATAAATTATTAATTTCAAAATTTTATGTATTATTTAATGTCTTGAAAATTATAAATAATTTCAAAATTTCATCTTATATTACTCATAATAGACCCTACAGCAGTGATACTCAACCTGCGGCCCGCGGGCCGAATGCTGCCCTTTAGCGTTTTTTATGCGGCCCGAAGGCTAACTAAAGTGCCCTGTAAACGATCAAATTATTTGTTAAATTTCACGTGTTTTTCAAATTATTTGATAGTGTGCCGATGCGTTTGAGGCGTGTTTATCCGTGAGGCAGACAATTCAATGACTTTAAAATTATATTGAAATTTTTAAGAACTCTGATTAAAAAGCAGGTGTTATTAACTTTTATTAATAAATTATTAAAGTTAGTGAACAAATACTTATTTTAAAAATAATCAATACTTATTTACTACATTCCAACGACTCATTTAGTAATCACAAGACAAATTCAGGTCCGGATTAACAAAAAAAAAAAAATTAAAATAATTGTGACTTTGAAACAACACACTGATATTGAAATTTTCAAAATTCGTTAGAACATTTGAAAAGACCAAAAAAAACTAAGTTTAATTGCTCGCTTCATTAATTTTGAAATTATATCGAAATTTTTGTTTTGAAAGTTTGAGTATCGAGTTCGAGTTCTTAAAAAATCTGATATAATTTTAAAATTAAAGTCATTAAATTTTCTGCACAAAAAATAGAAGCGAACCATTAAAATTAGTTTTTTGTGCTCTTTTCAAATGTGCAAACGGGTTTTGAAAATTTCAATACACAGGATGTTTCAAGGTCACAATGAATTTATAATTATGTTTAATCCGGGCCTGGATTTTTCTTGTGATTAGTAGTTGGGTGGTTTGGGTTCTAAATGTGACATATGTTACATGACCAAATCTCAAAAAATATACAAGGCTATTCTAAAGTTATGGGTCTAGAAAAATGGACAAAATCGGTAAAACACTCTTTAACTCGGTTATAAAAATGGGTGGGGCAATAAATTCAGTATGTCTAGAACCGCCTCATTTTCCTCTGTTCACCATTTAAGTATTTCCGTTTGCCAATGAAACACACTGTATTATACTACTTCACCTTGATTGCGGCCCGCAAGCTGTTGCAATGGCTACTATATGGCCCAGAAAAGAAAAAGGTTGAGTATCGCTGCCCTACAGCCTACATAACATACTTTTTTGAGATGGGATTGTTAAGTACTTTCTTCTTCTTCTTCTTCTAGTGCCGTCTCTACTAATGAAGGTTGGCTATAACCATTAACCATTGCAAATTCGTCTATATATGTTCTGCTTTTCTTAAAAGCGTCTGTGTGGCCAGTCGCGAATGTTTTTCAGCTAGGGTATTTGTTGTCTACAAGGACCCCTTTTTCCTTCGATTTTACCCTTCATTATCAGCTGCAACAACTCTTATATTGGGACCGTGCAAGTTCGGCAAAGCGACACCTGGTTTCTACGCTCTGAAACTTTATTCGCATTTTTAATTATATTAGCCAATTATATTAGTCCTGGTTACTGGATAATTGTCAAGGCCATAGTCCAAAAAAATAATAAGAAAAAATAAGATTCAGGTTATGTTATTAAAACGTAAACAATTGTATGTAGTAAATAAAATTAGTTATTAAAATGCAGTACGGCAGTACTGCAAGCAAAATACAATTAATTAAATTTACCTTTATATAATAATTGCATATCGTATCTATATTGTGGAGCAACATATAATTTTTCTTCTTCAATGACAGTAGATATGAAATGTACGTCAATTTGACAATTTCAATTGACAATATGAATTATTTAAGAAAGTTGCAATATTTCTCCGCTATTCGCGCACGATCGTTTATCGGATCCCTTCCAAGTACTTGCACACCGCGAATAGGTACTTATCATTTTTAAATATGTGCCCCAAATATGCTGTCTTTCGCCTTATAACGGTGGTCAAAAGTTCTCTGCCTCTTCCCATTCTGTGCAACACCATTTCGTTCGTAATATGGTCGACCCGTGGTATTTTCAAAATTCCCCAAAAAAACCACATCTCAAAAGCTTCCAGCTTTCTCATTAAGTCAACATTAACCGTCCTGGTTTCGACACCATAAAGAAGAATAGAGTGGATATAACATTTTACCATCTGATACCGGATTCGCAGATTGAGTCTTTCTTTGGTTACTCAGGAAGGACCCCGCAGAAACCTTATGGGAAATGGATCTCTGTCAAATGCTCTGAAACTTGGGTTCTGGTAGTCCTTGATGTGTAGAATTAAAAACTCAATGGGCGCGTAGCTCCAAAAATCATGGTTTTAAGATATAAGCCTCTGAAGTTGTATGTACAGTGAGGACGTTTGAGTTTGAATAAATTCATTACGAAAATTCAAAATTCAAATTACGAAAAGGTCGATTTTAATTTTTAAATTATAATTTTTTGGCTTATACCTATATCATACTAGTAACGTCATCCATCTGGGCGTGATGACGCAATGGATGATTTTTTTAAATAAGAATAGGGGTCGTATGATAGCTCATTTGAAAGGTTATTCAATTCTCTATTCACTAATATAAACATTAACATAATTAAAATCCACGAGGAAAATAAAATTCCTGTAGCTGGCTGTATACCATAAATCACAAAAAATATAAGATCCTTTGTAAAAGGTATATTTAAAATACCCCAATAAGGGCTACATCACAAAACAAAACGTTTTCGGATTAATAAGTAATCCATCATCAGTGTTAAGCCAATAGCATGCATGCGTGAGCCACCAAAAAGTTATGGGTGAAAACCCTTTGAAAGTTATAAGATGTTAAATGATACTACATATTATTGATAATGATGATCGATGTTGCAAATATTCCTGGATATAACCCAGGGCAACACAGGACTCTAACCCACGTGGATATGATTTGCAAGGAATGAACCTTACATATTGAAAATTGAGTACATCATCATTATCAATAATATGTAGTATCATTTAACATCTTATAACTTTCAAAGGGTTTTGACCCATAACTTTTTGGTGGCTCACGCATGCATGCTATTGGCTTAACACTGATGATGGATTACTTATTAATCCGAAAACGTTTTGTTTTGTGATGTAGCCCTTATTGAGGTATTTTAAATATACCTTTTACAAAGGATCTTGTATTTTTTTATTAACATAATTATTTATACAGGCTGTCCAAAAAAAGTTTTTGAATTAAATTAATTGAGTCAAAAAGAAGAATGTATATAATTTATTTAATTCGAAATACATTTTACTGTTGTCTGAAAACAGGAAAATATGTTTATTTGATAAATAAATATTGTTTTTAGCTTAAATTCAATATTAAAGCTGCCACCCACCTGCCTCTTAGCAGTTTGAACATTTAATTTAAGCGAAAAGCAATGTTTATTTTTCAAATTAACATTTTTTTCTGTTTTCTGACAGCAGTAAAATGTATTTCGAATTAAATAAATTATATATGTACCTACATTCTTCTATTTGTCTCAATTAATTAAAAAAAATTTTTGAGCACCCTATATAAATAATTATGTTTATGTTAGTGAATAAAGAATTGTATAACCTTTCAAATGAGCTATCACACGACCCGTATTCTTATTTAAAAAAATCATCGATTGCGTCATCATGCCCAGATGGATAACATCACTAGTATGATATACAGGGTGTCCAGAAACTCGACCGACAAACGAAGACAGGAGATTCCTCAGATAATTTTTTGACAATTTAACCCAATTCACCTAGTCTGAAAATGCTTCCTAAGGGAGCTAGAGCTCTTTGAAGATGGCGCCATGTAATTAGTTTTTCTTATATACCTCCAGAACGCTTCTATTTAGAAAAACGAAAATTGGTATACATATTTACTTTCCTGAAATGAATCGATTCCATCCATTGCGAACTTCTAGTACCGGTCATAGGCGTACGTTTTGGGTAGGGCAACGGTTATTTTATCGCATAACTTTTTTGTCTTCAACTTTTAAGCATTTTTGATACTGGATTATTAAATTGTGAGGTATTCTAGTACTAAAAGTTACTCTTACTTTAAGTCGATAGAATACACCGTTTTCTAGAAAAATCGATTTGAATGTTTTTAGTTTTGGGAATTTGAAAAAAAAAAGTTAAAAAAAAACCGATATATTTTACCAACTTAAAGCAAGAGTAACTTTTAGTACTCGAATATCTCATAATTGAATAATCTAGTGTCAAAAATTAAAGACAATATAGGTATGCTATAAAATAACTGTTGACCTACCCAAAACGGACGCCTATGACCGGTACTAGAAATTCGCCATTAATGAAATCGAATAATCTCTGGAATATAAATAAATGTACCAGTTTTCATCTTTCTAAATACATAGTTTTTTTTTAATCTTTTTTTTTTATTCAAGGAACGAAAAATTTTCAAATCGATTTTTCTAGAAAACGGTGTATCCTATCGACTTAAACTAATAGTACCTTTTAGTACTAGAATAACTCACAATTAAATAATTCAGAGTCAAAAATGCTTAAAAATTAAAGACAAAAAAGATAGGCGATAAAATAACCGTTGCCCTACCCAAAACGGACGCCTATGACCTGTACTAGAAATTCGCAATTGATGGAATCGATTCATTTCTGGAAAGTAAATATGTATACCAATTTTCGTTTTTCTAAATAGAAGCGTTCTGGAGGTATTTAAGAAAAACTAATTAGATGACGCCATCTTCAAAGAGCTCTAGCTCCCTTAGGAAGCATTTTCGGACTAGGTGAATTGGGTTAAATTATCTTAAAATTATCTGAGAAATCTCCTGTCTTCGTTTGTCGGTAGAGTTTCTGGACACCTTGTATATGCCAAAAAATTATAATTTAAAAATAAAAATCAACCTGATTCGTTATTTGTCTCCAGAGTCGCCCATTCTCGAGAAAATGAATTTATTCCAACTCAAACGTCCTCATTGTACCTACAACTTCAGAGGCGTATATCTTAAAACTATGATTTTTTAGAGCTACGCGCCCATTTAGTCTTTTGTGCTACACATCAAGGACTACCAGAACCCACAGTTTCAGATCATTTGACAGAGAGCCATTTCCCATAAGGTTTCTGCGGGGTCCTTTCCTCATCTTCAAAAAGGCTGCTCTTGATTGCTCTATTCTTGATCGAATTTCTGATTTTGAACTTACGAGTCTGGATTACGGAATCTTCCGTAATCCAGAGTCCCAAGTATTTCATTTTGTCCACGTGCTCAATATCTTCATTTTTTATCTTGATCCTTGTAATGACTTTGTCCATCTTACTGATAACGATGGTTTTTGTTTTCTTTTTATGTTTATTGCTAAACCAAAGTAGCTTCTAAAACATAAAAATATACAGGGTGTTGACTTGCTTGAATCACCCTGTATTATTCATAATAGACATTCCATGATAAAGTTCATTGAAATCAGGTTGTTAAGCAGCTTTTAAAAATATACAGTGTTCCATTAAAAATAAAGTTGATGGACTATGTGAGCGTTCAAGTATTACGTAACGCGGTTTTTGAAGATTTTTGACCCCCCTCCCCCCCCAGCCTGCGTTACGTAATACTTAAACGGCCCCTATGCTAGGCATGCGTGAATCACCCTGTACATTTAAATTTATGAATAAAAGGCGAACATTTATTTTTAAAACAAAGACAATAAATAACTTTATTCCACAAGTGAGTTTCACCCTATATATAAAGTTGGCCAGTGAGTTTATACTTTACAACAATTACTGCTAAAGTCTAATGATAAAATTTATATCTGGGACTGCCTAAACGACATTTATTAAAACGTAACTTCTTCCTTCTTCTGACCAAAAAATATTCTGTGAAAGTTAGCAAAGTACCCCGCACAAACCTTATGGAATTTAGGTCCCAGTGGATTTAGTTCATACTTTGAAGCATTGTGATGAAAAGTTCTCATGGTCACAACTCGATCGTATGGAGGATTTTCAAGATATAGAGGCACCAACTCGGAAAATTATAAGATTTACTGGGTATTCCAATTCCTTGAGTTACTGGTTATCAGGCAACATGTAGAAGTTTGGATCAAAGAAAAGTACAGTGGAACCCCGTTAACTCGGATTAATTGGGACCGCGGCCGATCCGGGTTATCGAAAATCCGGGTTAGCCGGAGAAAATGGCAAAAATTAATAAAATATGGTATGCTTACAGATAAACCCCGTTATAATTGTCACACAGATACTGGTAAACCACGTTCGCATTCCACACAAAACCACACATACAAAGCGTCGTCAAAAGTCTCATTCTTAGCTTTATTAGCTTTGCACCGATTAAACTGTCCTTTGCTATCATTTTAAAAAAAAAATTCTTCGATTTTAGTTCTATTTTTCTTCCAATCCGATACTGTAGATGTACCGACACCATAATATAATGCTGCAAGATTCACCTTTATCAATTCTACTTAATGCTTCTAGTTTCTTTTCCATTGTCACTACAACATTTTTACGTTTTGTTGCCCTTTTTGCCAAAATCTGAATAAATTTACGAACGATTACAAAACGGAAGCGAACAATAATACGACTTTACTACACACAATACCGTCTCTGATGTTATGTTATTTAATAACAGTGATGACTAAGACCATTGTTAAAAAAAGAATTTTAATAGTCTTTTCTAAACAATGCTAACACAGACAGTTTAAAAAAAAATAAAGGATAATACAGGTTCCTGTTGTTTTCGACAAGAATGTGGTGTATTATGAGTCATTTTTACTATGGTATATATGTAGTTCAATCCGGTTCCATTATCTCTCAAATATTATATTACATAGAGTTGGTACAAAACCTCGTGAACCTTGAAAATGCGTATGTATAACCGAAATAAAATGAAGCCAAAAACATACGACTATTTTATTTGCTGCGAATTGCGCGACAGGGTCCCATCTGCACCCTGATATTTTCAGTAATGTCGGATTCATCAATCGTTTCGTTCGTATATTGACGTCACCAAATGAAGAATTAGGTTCACGAGATTTTGTAACAGCAACACATTTTTATTGTTGAAATGTTTGTCTGATAAAAATCGGTCCGGGTTAGCCGGAGTTCCGGGTTATCGGGGTTCCACTGTACTAGTAGTCTAGGATTTTTTCCTGGCTATCCAATGGCGACCTTTACTTTGACCTTGACCTTCAACGGACGTCATCTTCTAGAGTTTCGAGGGTTTTCGACATTAAATTGATATAAACTGATTACTCTTGAGTTTTTGGAATCTCTAAACACGAATATGCCATCAGAATTGACCTCCGGAGCACGTGGTAGCCAGGGCCACTGCAAGGGACGTCATCTTCTAGAGTTTCGATGGTTCTCGGCATTTAATTGATGAAAATGAATTATATACTGGAGGGTTTTTTGAGGTCGCTAAACACGAATATGCCACCATAACCGACTCCCGGAGCCGAAGTAGTACCGAAAATCCTTAAAACTCCAAGAGTCTCTTTCTTTGACCTTGGAAACCAGGTGCTCCGGGAGTCAGTTCTGGTGGCATATTCGTGTTTAGCGACCTCAAAAAACCCTCCAGTAATTCATTTGCATCAAATAAATGCCAAAAACCATCGAAACTCTAGAAGATGATGTCCCTTGCATTGGCCCTAGCCACCACGTTCTCCGGAGGTCAATTCTGATGGCATGTCCGTGTTTAGCGATCCCAAAAACCCATGAGTACCTAATCTGTTTAAGTATATCAATTTAATGCTGAAAACCCTCGAAACTTGTAAAGGTTGCCATTGGATAGCCGGGAAAAAATCCTAGACTACTAGTACTTTTATTTAATCCAAACTTTTACATGTTGCGCAGATAACCAGTAACTCAGGGAATTAGAATACCCGGTAAATCTTATAATTTTCCGAGTTTGTGCCTCTATATCTTGAAAATTCTCCATACGATCGAGATGTGCCCATGAGAACTTTGTATCAGGATGCTTCAAAGAGTATTTTCCCAAAATATGGGTACCCCGTCAAAAAGCTCCGACATAATATCCCGCACACAAAATAGACTGCAGACAAAATAGCCGCGGAATAATAGCCCGCCGACAAAATAGCCCCGACAAAATAACCCCGACAAAATAGCCCCGACAAAAAAGCTCCCTTCAGAATTCATCATGAAATAATTCCTTAAAAATCCATTTTTAAATGAAAATGGAAATGGTAATTATCCTCTATTCAGATGTTTATCTTAACCACATTAAATAAAAATGGTCTTTTCAGAGAACTCGAGTCCTGTCTTCCCAGCCTGTTGAAAGTTTGAACATTTAAGCGAAAATCAATGTTTATTTATGATATAAACATTTTTTCTGTTTTCGGGCAACAGTAAAATGAATTTTAAATTAAATAAATTAAATATATTCTTCCTTTTTGTCAAATAATTTAAATTAAAAAAAGTTTTTGGACACCTTGTATAAATAATTATGTAATTGTTTATAAGAGGCTGTTTTAGCCGGGGCTATTTTAGCTGGGGCTGTTTTGACCGGGGCTATTTTGTGTGCGATCTATTTTGTCGGGGCTATTTTGTTTGCGGGCTATTTTATCGAGGCTATTTTGTGTTCGGGCTATTTTGACGGGGCTTTTATGACGGGGCTATTTTGACAGGTCACGCAAAATATGAACTAAATCCAATGGAACCTAATTTCCATAAGGTTTGTGCGGGGTACTTTCACTATAGATCCTTTTGAGATAGGTAGACAGAGAATAATAATAGAATAAATGAAAAATCAAACCTATATCATATGCTTTGAACATTAGGGGTGCACAGGCGCACAGCCAAGACACTGAAACTTTTTATGTTCCATATGGTTTATGAACCAACTATTCTAATAATAATATAAAGAAAAACAAAGCTAATAATGTGGGAAACTGACAAATGGTGTAAAATCGTAATTTAGTATGAATTTTCTCTGTACTATATGGAGATAAAGAATACTTATTTTCGTTGCAAACTGATAGGAAATGAATAAATATGCGATAAGTAAATTATTCAAGATGAAGCAGATATGCACAATGAAAAAAAGCAAATACAAAGAATAAAAAATTTATTAGCACCATAAAATACATATAGAAATATTTCATGAAATAAGCAACTAAACTAAATCCCAAGATTATGTATTAACTATTAAAACTACTACCACTAAATCATGAATATACAAAACCCAATTGAACCTCCATATACCTAATAATATACTCAATATACTTACTACAAACTGCTAAGTATTTATAACTTAAAAGTTCGATAAACCATATCTCTGATAGTGAATATTTCTGAATTTTTCTAATGTTTGGCAAAAAAGTGCTGCTGCAAATGCTCATTTGCTCTGAAAAGTCGATCACAATGTGGATGTGGACACTCAAATCTTAGATGTACCCGTCTATCATGGATGTCTCTTTCTTCAACAGATCCAAAGTAATCGTCACAGTGATTACATTCAAAATAGTGGGCGTCATCAATATGCTGCTGCATATGCTCAATTGCTCTGAACAGTATATTACAATTTGGACGTGGACACCTAAATCTTAGATGGACTCGTCTATCATGGATGTCTCTTTCTTCAGCAGATCCAAAGTAATCGTCACAGTGATCACATTCAAAATAGTGTGCGTCATCAATATGCTGCTGCATATGCTCAATTGCTCTGAACAGTATATTACAATTTGGACGTGGACACCTAAATCTTAGATGGACTCGTCTATCATGAATGTCTCTTTCTTCAGCAGATCCAAAGTAATCGTCACAGTGATCACATTCAAAATAGTGTGCGTCATCAATATGCTGCTGCATATGCTCTGAAAAGTCTATTATAATTTGGACGTGGACACCTAAATCTTAGATGGACCCGTCTATCATGGATGTCTCTTTCTTCAGCAGATCCAAAGTAATCGTCACAGTAACTACATTCAAAATGATGCGCGTCCTCAATATGCTGCTGCATATGCTCAATTGCTCTGAAAAGTCTATTACAATTTGGAAGTGAACACCTAAATCTTAGATGGACCCGTCTATCATGGATGTCTCTTTCTTCAGCAGATTCAAAGTAATCGTCGCAGTAGTTACATTCAAAATAATGTGCGTCATCAATATGCTGCTGCATATGCTCAATTGCTCTGAAAAGTCTATTACAATTTGAACGTGGACACCTAAATCTTAGATGGACCCGTCTATCATGGATGTCTCTTTCTTCAGCAGATTCAAAGTAATCGTCACAGTAGTTACATTCAACATAATGTGCGTCATCAATATGCTGCTGCATATGCTCAATTGCTCTGAAAAGTCTATTACAATTTGAACGTGGACACCTAAATCTTAGATGGACCCGTCTATCATGGATGTCTCTTTCTTCAGCAGATTCAAAGTAATCGTCACAGTAGTTACATTCAACATAATGTGCGTCATCAATATGCTGCTGCATATGCTCAATTGCTCTGAAAAGTCTATTACAATTTGAACGTGGACACCTAAATCTTAGATGTACCTGTCTATCATGGATGTTTCTTAGTTCGGCAGATGTAAAGGACTTGTCACAGTAATCGCATTCAAAATTGTGTTTGTCATCAATATGTTGCTTCATGTGTTCGTATTCTTTACAAACTTTATTACAAATTGCACAAGAATACATTTTAATTAGGTATGTAGTACTTAAAATAAAGAGAAAGAGTATAAAAACTATTTCCAATAAACCAAACTATGAACTTAAACTCTTGACAGCTACATTCAAATTAAATCTCTGTTATGATGAAATATCTATTTTTAGAAATGCATTATTGTTTTTATGCGTATCCAGCGTTACTATTAAGCGCAAAGTGCATACAGATTATCATATTATAGACTAGTCATCAGTGGTAAAAAACTGTAAAACCGTGGAATTTTAAGAATCAACACAGATTTTAATGAAAATTTGGATTCAAGCTCGGTTGACCCTCTTCTTCAAAATCTACCCTATGCCAACCGGGCTTTTGCCCTGGGGGTGAAAACAACCCCATCTAGGGGATGAAAAGGTTTTTTTTTGAAAAATGGCTTTGGCAGAGCCAATTAGCCAGACTTGTTTGTGATTGATTGCAGATTCATAGTCATAAATTTCTTATAAACATATAAGTACATTCTACAATATTATTTTTATAGATACATTGGTACATGTGTAGCTTTTTTTATTTTGTTTTTTTTTTATTATTTAATGTTTTTTTAATATATATTTTAATTTGTGCGAAACACTTTTTTTTACTTCTTTTTTTATTTTTGTTTCTATTTTTTTTTTCTTTTTTTTTATTTATTATTTTTTTGTTATTATTTTATTGTGTTTTTTTATATACATATTATTTTTTTAATTTTTTTCAAACCACATTAACAAATTATGCCTATTATATTACGTTTACAACTTGTATTTACATAATTTAACATGTTTATAAATGAGATGAAAAATTTCCATATCATTTGTAAATATTAAAGTATTGTAGCGGAAGAGAAATCTTGGCCGATCCCCGTATAACAGTAAACACCTCGAGAATGACGTAATCGGATGTGCTAGGCCTCGCCGGAGAATTCTGGAAGGTACGTCACGTAGGCGGAACAAGCCGATAGCTCGAGATGGGAGTCGATTGTTCCAGAATAACAGCTGGGTATAAATACGGGCATATTTTGTAAATAAGTTTAGTGTATAAGATAAATTCGTCTGTAACTTATATAAATAAAGTCGTATATAAATTACGAACCGCTAGTTTTATTGTAATTAGAAGTAATTACACTAATCACGCTACAGTTGGTGTCGGTGTTCGGTAAACTTAGTGCGATATAAATAAGTGAATTACAGAGAGACTTTAAAAGACTTTTGAACTTTATTCGTCGGGAATAACCGGAGTGCGTTAATTGTTCGGTATTCGGAAAGACTTTAAAAGACTTTTGGACTTTATTCGTCGGGAATAGTTTAAGTGCGTTGATTGTTCGGTATTCGGAAAGACTTTTAAAAGACATTTTGGAAAGTACGTGTGTGCCGACCAAAGATGTTGCTACGAGAACTTACAGTAAAACAGCTCCGTGAACAGCTAGAGGAACGGGATCTGGACAGCAGTGGGCTCAAGATAGTCCTACAAGCACGACTCGAGGAAGTCCTAACGAAGAACGGAGATGATCCAGAGACGTTCCACTTCCAGTCAGCAGAACAAGCAATCTTATCGAAATTAAAAACTGTTTCTGAAACGATTGATGATACTTCTAAGATAAGCAACGAGAAATTTGAAAGTGTTTCTCAAAAGATCGATGAAACTTCTAGAAAAAGCGACGAGAAACTTGAAGAAGTTTGTAAACAGAACAACGAAAAACTTGAAGAAGTTAGTAAAAAAAACAATGAGAAATTCGAAACCATTTCTCAAAAGATCGATGAAACTTCTAGAAAAAGCGATGAGAAATTTGAAAGTGTTTCTCAAGTAATAAAAGACGTTTGTAGACAGACCGACGAGAAATTTGAAGAAGTTTCCAGAACATTCGATAAGATACAGAAAAGTGTAGACGACAATAAAGAAATGCTAGAAGAGAAGATCAAACAACTAGAGAGCATGATAACTGATACAAAAGTACAACCATCAGTTAATGCAGTAGCTTTAGATCTTGTAGTGAAGGATGAAACACCGAGAGACGAAACATCGCATCATATGAGATTTAAATTACCACCATTCGATGGGAAGTCCTCTTGGTCCATATACCTTAGACAATTCGAAGCTATTGCGACCGCCAACCATTGGACCGAACAAGAAAAGGCTGTTTCCTTGACTGCTGCTTTGCGAGGTGATGCTGCAGATATATTAAGATCAATTCCTAAGGGTCAAGAAAAATGTTACCAGACCTTGTTCACTCGTCTAGAAAAACGCTATGGAGATGCCCATCTACAACAAGTATACAAAGCACAACTGAGAAATAGAAGTCAACGAGCAAGTGAGAATCTGCAAGAATTTGAAGCAGATGTGGCTCGTGTGGTGCGGTTGGCTTATCCGGAGGTGCCAGACAGCGTTTTAGAAGAAATTGCGGTAGATACCTTTGTCAATGGGCTGAAAGATAGTGAACTACAGAAAGCTTTACGACTAGCAAGACCGAAAGTTTTAGATGAAGCACTTGCTATTGCATTGGAACACGAAACGGCTAGTCAAACTTCACGAAGCCATAGAGTAAGAACCATTGAAGAAAGTGACGAACACAACGATGAACGTCTGGAGGAAATGATACGGAGAGTATTGAGTAATCAGATGCCAAAGAGACGCGAGCCTAGATGTTGGATTTGCGGAGACGTAGGCCACATTCGACGTAATTGTAAGAAGATCGTACAGCCGTCGGAAAACTAGAGCGGGTCGACACCAAGGGGCAACTGCCGACCTCGAGAACTAGAGCCCCCATAGTAACTGTCAACCTTACGTCCTCCGGTGGAATCCACAACTTATACATCGAAGGTCGTATCAATAATAGATGTAGATCATTTTTGGTGGATACAGGTGCAACGAGAACTATCGCACGTCCAGATGTAGTACGAGACCATAATAAATTATCACCTGCAACAGTAAAGCTTAGAACAGCAACTGGTGAGCTAATTAATACATATGGCGAGGCTAATATGTCAGTATCCATTGGCCAGACCACAGTTGAACATCAAGTATTAATTGCCGAGATCTCCGACGAGTTCATATTGGGGATGGACGTACTACGAAAAGTGGGGGCAATATTGGATGTTCAAAATGGAGTTCTCAGGATCAACGGTGAAGAGTTGCCCTTTCACGACGACAAAGAAGATGTCATCCGCTTACTAACTACATGCGACGTAACCATACCCGGTAATAGTGAGAAAATTCTGATGACCATGCTTGATGGACACTGCCGAGAGGGAAGTTTAAGGATGGTCGAAGATGTAGAAAATGTCGAGTTCCTAACGGCGAAAACTTTGGTAAAAGTTCGAGATGTCATCCCTGTAAGAGTTATGAATTTAAGGGAAACTGCTATTAAGTTAAGTAGAGGAGCTTTGATCGGACAGTGTGTTCCCGTGGCTTCAATTTGCTCTATGAATACCAATGAGAAATCATCAAAGTCAAAGTATCCAAAAGACCTTGTCGAGATGATCATTGAAAGATGCCAAGACCTTGACTATGAACGAACGGAAAAAGTAAGGTCTATGCTGATAGAGTATCAAGATGTTTTTGCTATTGATAAGAAGGATAAGGGCAAAACAAGCATAGTAACGCATAAAATAAATACCGGAGACGCTCAGCCAATCAGACAACGGCCTAGACGACTTCCATTTGCGAAAAGAGATGAGGCCGAAGAGATTATCAAGGATATGGACAAACAAGGAGTAATTGAACCATCGAACAGTCCATGGACATCACCAGTAGTTCTGGTAAAGAAGAAAGATGGTTCAACGCGTTTTTGTATCGACTACCGCCAGCTCAATGCGGTAACAAAAAAAGATAGTTATCCTTTGCCCAGAATAGACGATACATTGGATACTCTCTCCGGTTCTCGTTGGTTTTCCACACTCGATTTAAAAAGTGGATATTGGCAAGTAGACATGGAGCCAGCCGATCGGGAGAAAACCGCATTTTCGATAGGATCAGGGCTTTGGCAGTTCACGGCTATGCCGTTTGGTTTATGTAATGCCCCTGCCACATTTGAAAGATTAATGGAGGCCGTTTTAAGAGGTCTAACATGGAAAACATGCCTGGTTTACTTGGATGATGTAATTGTGGTTGGAAGGTCCTTTGATGAACATGCCAAGAATCTAATAGACGTCTTTCAACGATTGAGGGCAGCGAACTTGAAGTTAAGTCCGAAGAAATGTCACATGTTTCGACGAGAAGTTAAGTACTTAGGACATATTGTATCGAGTAATGGTGTAACAGCTGATCCTGAAAAGATTGATGCAATTAAAGATTGGCCAGTACCAAAAGATAAACATGAAATTAGAAGTTTCCTTGGCCTATGTACATATTACCGACGATTTGTCAAAGGATTTGCCAATATCTCCAAGCCCCTAACAAAGTTGATGGAGGAGGGCAAAGAATATACATGGAGTGAAGAGTGCCAAAAAGCTTTCGAACAACTACAAATGGCTCTGATCAGTGCACCGATATTAAGCTACCCGGGACAGGCAGGAAAATTTGTTTTGGATACCGATGCTAGCAACAGTGCTATAGGAGCTGTTCTCTCCCAAATCCAGGACGGACAGGAAAAAGTCATCGCTTATTTCAGCAAAGTCCTGTCAAAACCGGAAAGAAACTATTGCGTTACCAGAAGAGAACTGCTGGGTGTAGTGAAGGCTTGCGAACATTTCCATAAATACTTGTATGGCAGAAAGTTCCTTCTTCGCACCGATCACGCTGCTCTAAAATGGCTCATACAATTCCGTAATCCAGAGGGCCAGATGGCAAGATGGTTAGAACGATTACAAGAATATGATTACGAGATAGAACACAGGGCCGGAAGAGTTCACTCAAATGCTGATGCCCTTTCGAGACGACCATGCAGTGCGAATTGTAATCACTGTGCCAAATTAGAGAAACGATTTTGCCCCGTGAGACGAACCACCGTAATTAATGAGCAATGGCAGCCCCAACAGTTACAAGACGCCCAAGAAGATGATCCATGTATAAAAAGAGTATTGGATTGGATGCGGCAAGGTGAGAGACCTAGTTGGCAGAACATTAGTGCATGTAGTCCAGAAGTCAAGGCCTACTGGAGCCAATGGAATTGCCTGGTACTAAAAGATGATCTTCTGTACAGAACCTTTGAGAACGATGATGGTACAGAATCTAAGCTTCAGTTAATTGTACCTAAAAGTAAAGTGTCAGAAGTATTGCGTCAGTTGCATGACGGTACATCAGGTGGACACTTTGGTATTACGAAGACTCTGCAAAAGGTTCGAGAACGGTTCTATTGGGTGAACTGTAAAGATGATGTAAGAAGATGGTGCCGAAAATGTGAACTGTGTGCATCCGGTAATGGTCCGGTTGGTAAAAAGAGAGCACCCATGAGACAGTACAATGTTGGAAGTCCTATGGAAAGAGTAGCTATCGACATTGCAGGTCCATTTCCAGAAACCGATGCTGGAAATAAATACATCCTGGTAGCTATGGATTATTTTACAAAATGGACTGAGGCCTATGCATTACCAAATCAAGAAGCTGCTACCGTTGCAGAGGTACTTGTTAAAGAATTCTTTAGCCGATTTGGTGTTCCCTTGGAGATCCACTCCGACCAAGGGCGAAACTTTGAGTCAGCTCTTTTCCAAAACGTTTGTAAATTGATTGGTGCCAATAAGACCAGAACAACACCCCTGCATCCTCAATCAGATGGGATGGTCGAGAGGATGAACCGAACGATGGGTAAACACTTGTCCAAAGTTGTATCTGAACATCAGCGAGATTGGGACCAACACATTCATTTATTCCTGATGGCCTACCGCTCGGCCGTAAATGAAACTACAGGTCAAACACCAACCTGCCTGATGTTGGGTCGTGAAGTTCGGTTGCCCTGCGACCTAGAGTTTGGCTGCGGACCTTCCGAGGAACATGTTGCAGGCGAAGACTACGTTGACCGCCTGAAATTACGAATGAACAACATTCATGAACTTGCCCGACAACACATCCAGATAGCCAGTGACAGAATGAAAGATCAATATGATTCTCGATGCAAGAATGAAAGCTTCGAAGTAGGTGATCTTGTCTGGCTTTATAATCCGCAACGTCGTCGAGGCTTATGTCCTAAACTGCAAAGACAATGGGAAGGTCCATATGAAGTTAAGAAGAAAATAAATGACGTAATATATAGAATTAAGAAGTTGCCAAACGGTAAACCAAAAGTTATTCACATAAATCGTCTTGCACCATATGCTGGCTCAAATGAAACAGAAGAAGCACGAGTCCTCCAACAGATGAAAGATGTCGCACAGCCAAGTTTTAATCAATTTATGTCAAATTACGCAGCGAGAAAGAGTGCTAGATTCGGCGTGACCACAGAAGTTCAGCAAGATCTGTTTGGTGTTCCAGAAAACGTCTCTCTGGCCCACTGTGTTGCCCAAGACCTCGAGATGACTAAAGGAATATCGTCCGTATTCAATAGAAAGTTCGGCCGCCTGGACGAGTTAAGAAATCAGCAGCCTAAAATTGGAAGAGTACTGCGATTGGAAGATGGTCCTCGATCTTTGCTGTATATGGTGACCAGAAAGTATTATACGGACACGCCAAGCTACGAGAACATATGGCGTGCTCTAACTAATTTGAAGAAAATCGTGTGTAATTATGACATCAAAAATTTGGCTTTACCAAAAATAGGCCATGCAGTAGAAAATCTGGATTGGAAGATTGTGAGAAGCATGCTTGAAGTGGTCTTCAGAGGAACTGGTGTACAAATCACTGTGTGTTGCATGAACCCGAAGATGTCGTACCCTTCAAAGACAGTAGACTGTTATTTCTTCTTGAAGGGTGTATGCAGAGCTGGAGAGTCGTGTAGATTCCGCCATCCTGGGCCTTCATTTAGAGTTGCTGATCGAGACGCTCAGATCTTAAGAGGGGAGCAGTGTAGCGGAAGAGAAATCTTGGCCGATCCCCGTATAACAGTAAACACCTCGAGAATGACGTAATCGGATGTGCTAGGCCTCGCCGGAGAATTCTGGAAGGTACGTCACGTAGGCGGAACAAGCCGATAGCTCGAGATGGGAGTCGATTGTTCCAGAATAACAGCTGGGTATAAATACGGGCATATTTTGTAAATAAGTTTAGTGTATAAGATAAATTCGTCTGTAACTTATATAAATAAAGTCGTATATAAATTACGAACCGCTAGTTTTATTGTAATTAGAAGTAATTACACTAATCACGCTACAGTATTAAGGTTTATTGGGAAAAACATTTTCAATCTTTTAATTCCTTATAAAGGTCGTTTATGTTATTTATGTTTAAATCCATTCTAATATGACATGTGTTAGATCTCCGATTTTGCCACAAGTACAATTGGGAGTATCTGACAAGCCGATTCTATGCATGTAATATGGCGTAAGAGCATGATTGGCTCTCAGCCGATTAATGGTCTTTATAAAATGTCTGTTATATTCTGTGTAAAACCATCTTTTTGAGAATATCCTAGGGTTACAATGAGCAAAATTTGAGCCAGTATTACATTCTCTGTAATGCAATTGCCAATTATTTTTAAGTTTTTGTCTGCTAAAAGTATCAATATCTGAAGCTGGAATTATATTTTTGTTTATTTTTTCTCCGATCACATAAGCTGATTTAGCAAAATTGTCAACTATTTCATTGCCTTTTATTCCCGAATGACCCTTAATCCAAGCAATTGTTACATTTACTCCTAATTGTGTAATTTCAAACAGAGTTTTAAGTATATTCAATTCAATGTGGTTTATGTGTTTGATGACTGTTTGAATGTTACTTAATCTGTCCACCACGCTTTTACTGTCAGTAAATATAACATAATTGCTAGTTGGATTCAGTAGTACATACTGAACAGCAAACATTACTGCTATCAAAAAGGTTTTCAATCAAAATAACTACATATATGGAAGTCGATAGATTGACCAATTCTGAGAAAATTTTGTTCTATAAAATTTTTTTTACAAAGTTGATAGCGATTTAGCGATTGAAACTACACGTTCATAACCATTTTTCATAAGTAACTTAAAAATTTTAATTATTTTAACTTTAAAAACTGTGGTTGAAAGACCAAATAAACCCAATAACGACTAAGTTATTGCTCTTTAAAAGATGCGTTATTTTCGAAGAACCTCGAAATGGCGAACCTTCAATCTCAAATAACTCGAATGTGGTGCAATTTTTTTGGAAAAACTTAGCAGACATCTTTTAAAGTTCATTAAAAACCTTTCCAATGAGCTCTGATAAAAGTTTTTTGCATAAGAACTGACTGACTTAAAATGACAAAAATATAGTCGCTTCCTTTTTTTTTAAATCTAACAATTAAAGCCTCGTCATTATATAATCCTAATAGAAATTAATAGCTCCCCTCTTGAAATTAACTTCATATAGGTATAATTGATACGATCCATGTGATTTGATCGGTTTGTAATCCTTAGTTTAGAAAAAAATAGTTGATTAAATCGAAAATGACATTTTTATAATTAAAAAAAAGTGCATTTTTCTTAAATAAACCTAAAAGTGTTCATAATACAAAAAAAAATCAAAATTTTCAGTAAAAAAATCTAAACTAAACTATAAATACCAAGATTACGAAAATCTACCACTACTAACATAAATAATTAAGAAATGAAAGTATACAATCCAATTAAACCTCATACCTCATGAGTAGGTATGTGGTATCTACATATAGGTACAAGGTGTTTCATTAAGAATTGTCCATATAGTAACTGGAGAAACCTTAGCACAAAATACGAAGATTTAACCTAATACACTTAAATAAAATATTCCTCCTTACCGAGATACAGAGTGTTTTATTTCTAATATTCTAAAATGATTTTAGCCCATTGCTAACAACTTTCAATATTTTTTGTTCAAACTTGACAAACAGTTTACACATGTAAAGATACTTTAACTAGTGTTAAAAGATAGTTTTCTCGTTTTCTGCTGTTACCAGAGGCGTGCTGTAGGGATATATACTTCATTTTCCCCGCCTTTTCTCCCTCACAAGATCCGCCACTGTCGTACCTAATAATCATTTCAGCATGTTTTTTTATTCTTCGTTACTTTTTATGTAAATTTCATCCTTTTCTCAATGCGATAGAGTAAGTAGTTTTCAAGTTATTTGCGTTTAAAATACATATCTAATCTTATTGAATTCATTACCTTTAAACTCAAATAACTTGACAACTATACTTAGTCAGTCTATCCCATTGAGACAAAAGATGATAAATATTTACGTGAAAAGTAACAAAGAATCTAAAAACATGTTGAAATGATTATTACGACAGTGGCGTAGATTGTGAGGGGAAAAATGAGGTATAGGTATATCCCTACAGCACGCCTCTGGTAACAGCAGAAAACTATCTTTTAACACTAGTTCAAGTATCTTAACATGTGTAAACTGTGTGTCAAGTTTGAACAAAAAATATTGAAAGTTGTTAAAGTAAAGGGCTAAAATCATTTTAGAATATTTGAAATAAAACACCCTGTATCTCGGTAAGGAAGAATATTTTATTTAAGTGTTTTAGATTAAATCTTCGTATTTTGTGCTAAGGTTTCTCCAGTTACTATACGGACAATTCTTAATGAAACACCCTGTACGTCCACGGTGTCCAGAAACTCTACCGACACACGAAGACAGGAGATTCCTCAGATAATTTTAAGACAGTTTAACCCAATTCACCTAGTCCGAAAATGCTTCTTATGGGAGCTAGAGCTCTTTGAAGATGGCGTCATGAAATTAGTTTTTCTTAAATACCTCCAGAACGCTTCTATTTAGAAAAACGAAAATTGGTATGCATATTTACTTTTCAGAGATGAATCGATTCCATCCATTGCAAATTTCTAGTACAGGTCATAGGCGTCCGTTTTGGGTGGAGCAACGGGTATTTTATCGCATAACTTTTTTATCCTTAACTTTTATGCATTTTTGACACCGGATTATTAAATTGTGAGGTATTCTAGTACTAAAAGATACTCTTGCTTTGAGTCGGTAGGACACACCGTTTTCTAGAAAAATCGATTTGAAAGTTTTTCGTTTTTGGAATTTGAAAAAAAAATTGAAAGAACTTTTCAACAAAAAACGAAGTATTTTACCAACATAAAGTAAGAGTAACTTTTAGTACTCGAATACCTCATAATTTAATAATCTAGTGTCAAGAATGCTCAAAAATTCAAGACAAAAAAGTTATGCTATAAAATAACTGTTGACCTACCCAAAACGGACGCCTATGACCAGTACTAGAAATTCGCAATTAATGAAATCGATTTATCTCTGGAATATAAATAAATGTACCAGTTTTCGTCTTTCTAAACAGTTTTTTTTTTTTTAATTTTTTTTTTAATAAAAAGCGAAAAATTTTCAAATCGAGTTTTCTAGAAAACGGTGTGTCCTACCGATTTAAACCAAGAGTACCTTTTAGTACTAGAATACTCCACAATTTCATAATCCAGTGTCAGAAATGCATAAAAGTTAAAGATAAAAAAGTTATGCGATAAAATATCCGTTGCCCTACCCAAAATGGACACCTATGATCTGTACTAGAAATTTGCAATGGATGGATTAGATTTATATCTTGTAGATAAATACGCGTACCAATTTTTGTTTTTCTAAATAGAAGCGTTCTGGAGGTATTTAAGAAAAACTAATTACAAGACGCCATCTTCAAAGAGCTCTAGCTCCCTTAGGAAGCATTTTCGGACTAAGTGAATTGGGTTAAATTATCTTAAAATTATCTGAAGAATCTACTGTCTTCGTTTGTCGGTAGAGTTTCTTGAGACCCTGTATACCTATATCTATATTAAAAATTTAGAACTTGATAATGTTTGATAAATTAATAATGTTTATCATTAATATGCTGCTGCATATGCTGATCTGCCCTAAAAAGTCTATCACAATATGGACACTCAAATAGATGGACCTGTCTGTAGTGATCATCTCGTTCTTCAACAGATATGAAGTAATCACCACAGTGATCGCATTCAAAACGATGTTGGTCATTAATATGCTCCTCCATATGCTCTTCTGCCCTGAAAAGTCTATCACAATATGGACACTCAAATAGATGGACCTGTCTCTCATGATCATCTCTTTCTTCAGTAGATGCAAAGTAATCGTCACAGTAATTGCATTTGGAATGTGCTGAAAACATATGCCGCTTCATATGCCTAACTGCCCTGAAAAGCCTATTGCAATACGGACACTCAAATGTTAGATGTACCTGTCTATCATGATCATCTCTTTCTTCAATAGATAGAAAGCGATCGTCACAGTAATTGCATTTACAATAATGTTTTGCAAACATATGCTGCTCCATGTGCTGATGTGCTCTGAAAAGCCTATCACAATGTGGAGACTCAAATAGATGGACTTGTCTCTCATGACCATCTCTTTCTTCCATACATGCAAAGTAATCGCCACAGCAATCACATTTGGAATAATGTTTTGCATACATATGCTGCACCATGTGCTCATATGCCCTGAAATCTCTATTACAATATGCACAAGAATACATTTTTTTCCTTACAATAAGAGTATAATAAAAATGATTTCTATAGAAACCAAACTATGAACTTGACAGCTATGTTCAAATTATATCACTGTAACTGTGGCAATGTGGGCAGTAGGTAACTTGATTTCATAGAGAAATAACAACAAGGCTTGATTTCATGATTATCTACTAAAATATTTGGAATTAGTCTATCAGATGTGCACAGCAAATGGAAGATATTTAGATTTACCTAGGTGAATCCCAGAAATGAAATATCAATATGAATTACTGTTTTTATGCATTTGCATATCCAGGTATAATATCTTATTATCACATCAATCATCAATTTCTTATTTCTACACGTTTCTGTCACTTATTCCAGAAAAAGCCAAATCAGCTAAAAAAAATGTTGGTCATTAATCATAAATCATAATAGATAAATGAGCAAGCAAAAAAACAATTCTACTTTATGTTCTGTGATTATATTTATACAAATATTTGTTTTATGTGCCCACTGCTATCTGGTTTCGTATAACAATATTTATTTTAATTTGAAATTAATAATTTAAATTTTGATGTACAAAACCGTTGATTGACAAAACACAAATATAATAACCAATAACCTATTTCCTATTTTTAATGCAATTTTCTGTAATAATTGCTTCAATTTTTACACTATACCTTCATAGATGGCGAGACTTTCATTTATTTATGCGAACTCAGTATACACGTCACTCTCTAAAAATTCGTTCATTTTAGTATGTGCCAGAAAGAGAGCACGTATGAATTAGTATGTCCATCCTCCTAAATTTCCTAGAACTTGTTTGGACTGAGACGCAGTTTTGTTCCCGTTAGACAGTTTTCGCCGCCATTGTTGTGTTGTGAGTGGCCATATTTGTCGACCATCTTTTATAAACAAAATAGGAGCCATAGTCATGGCGGACCATCAAAATATTATGTGTGAAGTAGAAATTCAACCGGACATCCAAGAATGCGTCGAAATAGAAGCTATACCTGTAGATATGACCGACAACTGCGATACTATCGTAGAATGTGGAGAACCGATGATGTCAATGCAGTCTTTAGAAGGTAGAGACATTATTTTAGAGGCACAAGAGGAAATTATAGACGATTCCGGGGATCCTTTAAATTTGTATGATGTACCTGTGCCTGACTCGTCTGATTTGTATGTCGAATCTTCTCCAGGACCTTCTAAACGAAAGAAAGCCGTGAAAAACCGTGGCGTGCTCGCTCGACGCGAGAATGAAATTTTGCTCAGTGAAATGCATGTCGAAGCGAAGCCTCGAAAATGGGAACAGAAACAAGTGCAAATCAAAACGATGGAAGGCGAGTTTTCCGTAACAATGTGGGCTTCAGGAACAAGCGACGGTATGTACATATTTAGTATTTGTCTTCCGGTAGTTCAATTTTCACTAAGGAATTTCATGATTTTCATGCTCGATTGATTTACAGCATCAAGGTCACTTGTTTAAACATATCTATGAACTGTTAGGGTAGTTTAGTTACGTTATTAAGATCAAAACTTTAAAAAATTTGGTCAATTTGTAGTTTGTTTTGATTTGGAGCAGCCATCACTGTAAAATCTGCCATACTTTTAAATGGCCGATGAAAATAATCATGGTGGACAATTATGGCGGATGTCCATGTTTGCAAAAAAGATAAAAATTAAATTTTCTGTATAGGGTACGAACTTATATTTCTTTTTATATACCAGCAGATGCAATTTAGTTAAAAAGTCTAACATAATTGTTTAATTAATTAAAATTGAGTCCAGAATTGTCATTTCTATTTTTAGAATCTATTTGACATCTGCGCAAACGTCATAATTATTACCGCTGGTATTTGAATTGTTGCCCTTTTAGTAATAATTATTATTGTACATAAGCATAATAGGTCTGGATCCCGCGTATGAAAAAAAAGTTGATTAATAGCAAGCTGAAAATTTGTTAATAGCTTAAGGGTGTCTAGTCGGATAAACTTTGATATATGGGAACACTGGAACAGGGGCAGTTTTAATTGTGGAACAGGTTAAAAATTTGGAACGGTCACACCACGAAAACGGCACATTTATTTTGTCCGACAGAACATACTTATACTCTCCGAACAGAGATTAAACTCTCATGCAAAAATCAGACTGCTATTTATCACCTGTCATAATTGCTGTCATTTGACATATTCTACATGTTACACTCATTAAAACGCCCATTTGGTGATAAATAGCAGACTGATTTTTGCATGAGAGTTTAATCTCTGTTCGAAGAGTTTAAGTCTGTTCTGTCGGACAAAATAAATGTGCCGTTTTCGTGGTGTGACCGTTCCAAATTTTTAACCTGTTCCACAATTAAAACTGCCCCTGTTCCAGTGTTCCCATATATCAAAGTTTATCCGACTAGAAACCCTTAAACTATTAACAAATTTTCAGCTTGCTATTAATCAACTTTTTTTTCATACGCGGGATCCAGACCTATAATAATAAATTACATAAATTGTTTAGCTGTGTTTACTGTGAACTGTTATTACTAATATAATATGATACTACATTTGAAATGTAAAAGATTCAATGATGAATAATTTCATATGGGAATATAAACATAAACAGGGTAAATTATAGGTTTGTTCCAACATGAACTTTTGGACGGCCCAGAAACCGTCACGAAACTACTTGTACCGTTTGTTGTGCGCATGTTCGTAATTGTATCGCCCAGTTATCGTCCCATGACGGTAATCATATATTTGTCATTTTTATTGGTGACAGCTTGTGTGCTTTTAGTCGATCAAAGGCTCAAAAACTTTAAAGAATTAAGTCCTAGTGCGCAAGTCAGTCCAACCAGCACATTATGCATTTGCCCGATTACTGAAATGATCATCACGAAACCATCACCCAAAGATCACATTTCTTGTTGGAACAGTGGGAAGGACGATCCGATGACGATCATATTCTTGTTGGAACAGATTTTGTTTACTGCGCAGGACCATTACCGTTTCGTGACGGTTCTCGGTCGTGTTGGAACAAACCTTATATCTTTAATTGAACATATATATTTTTCATATCTTTATAGTCCTAAGAAGTTGTTCTGAACTGTTCCAAAACTAAAAGGTTCTTTTGTGCAAATGCTGTTTAATATAGTGGTAGAGGTCTACATACTGAAGTCTATGGTAGACCTCTTTTCAACGAAACAAAGGCTGTTAGCTTCATAGCTTCTTTTACGTAAGTGTAACTTTTTCCTTGTATATCACTAAAAGTTTCAATACCTGGCGTTAGCTGATGCTATAGCAATAATAACAAGAAGCAAACAGGAAGTGATATGGATAACTAAAGAATTAGAAGAAAAGCCATAAAAAAGGACTATATATTAATGACATAAAAACAAAATACAAAGAATGCATAGACCAAAAATATGTAAGAGGAAAGTATAGTATTTTTACTACAAAAGCGATATTACGTAGGTCAAAATTTTTGACGTAAGAGAACTGTCAAAACATTAGAATGTGACTTTTCATTATTGCCATGTTTATTAATAACATGGCAATAATGAAAAGTCACATTTTAATGTTTTGACAGTTCTTTTACGTCAAAAATTTTGACCTACGTAATATCGCTTTTGTAGTTAAAATACTATATTTAACAGTACTTACAAATAAACATATAGATTCGAGGAAGTTGAGAGGTTTGAATATCTAGGAACAATTTAACACGAAAACCAAATGAGATGAAGAAATCCAAAATAGACTAATGAAAGTGAACAAGTGTGTATGTACCAACGAACTGTCAATACTGATGGAATCGCCATGAAGCGAATTTAATGTATTCAGGATGAGATAGAAGATAATCAGGTAAAGGAGGGAAGATAATCGCCATCTTTCATAAACAAACAAATTGACAGTGCTAGTCAGGTACATCAGGGTTGCCAGATTGGGGTATTTTCCCACAATTTTGGGGTAATTTGAAAGCGTATAGGGGAACTTCTCTAAGCAGAAATGGTTGGGAGATTTTTGGGGTGAAAATTATGGAAGATTTTAAGGGGTCATGGGAAATTAAATTTGCGAATGTACACATAGAACTGTGTATATTATACTCTCATATAATCGAAGAAGATAGGACCTATGAATTATTTCCAGGGCCCTCTGTTGATAAGTAGTATAATTTTTGTTTACTGTTGGTGAATGTGGTTTGGATCAGGACTAATGAAGATCTGAGAGAGTTATATGGGTTGCGTTGCCCAGCATACTAGGATTAATAAGAATCCAACAACTAACATGTCTAGGACACATACAGAGGATGCTAGAGGGTAGACTACCAAAAATGCTACTAATGGATGTAGAAGATGATTTAAAAAGACTCCATATCACAAAGCACTGGAAGATAAAAGCAATGGACAAAAGCAGATGGAGGGGAATGTTCAATTAAGGCTTACTAGGGGAGAAACTATCAATATAATGTAAAATAGGTTTCCTTTGATAATTTCCCACCTCTATTAGTTTCATCTCTTTTTATTTCACAACCAGTTATGTTTTCCGTCTTTTATGTTATTTTAATCTATCCCTGTATATTAGCTTTTATAAAGGGTCTTCTTCTTCTTTTGGCATCATAACCCTGGATGAGTCTTTGCTTGTCTGGCTATATCCTTCTATTCATATCTCTCTTGTGCTCTTCTCCTCCATTGTCTTATATTCATGGTGTTCAGGCCATCTTCCACATAATCCAATCATCCAGTTCTGGGCCTTCCTTTTTTTCCTCTTCTTATCAGCTTTCATTGTAATATTTTCTTTACTGCTTTATCCATCTTCTTGTCTCTACAGTTGAGTCCGCGAGTCTTTACCCGTGAGTCATTAATACCTGGCGAGATAAAACACATACTTTTTATCTAGCATCATTCTCTTTCACGCATGAAACTAATGACAAGCCAGCTGCCACCTGTTATTAAGTAAAAACACATGTTATTTTTATGAACGATCTAGACTCAGTGCATTGAAAAGAGATAGGTACAAAGAAAGACGATTGGGGATATTTTCACATATTTTAAGTACAATTTCTGACGTTTTGGTTTGTTTACTTTTGTGGCTATCAGTTTGTTGAATTTTGTGCCGTTATTTTGTCAAATTTTTGCATTTTGAAGTTTTTTATAGTATACAAACAGTCTTTTCACAACTAATTTTATGGAGTTAGAAATTTTACGTTAAGTTTATGTTATTTTACATAAACATACAAGTAACCTCATTGTTGACAAAGTTAAGAAATGCTTGTGTTTAATGTTCTGCCCTTAGATTAATGAAAACACCGAGATGTAACATGGTTCATTGCGCAGCGTGCCAAATTCTTCTTTATCCCTACCTACGCCATTCCACCAATTGGAGTGGACATTAGCAACGTATTGTGCCGAGAACCGCCGATAATGTTCGAAGCTCATATTTTGTTTCGTGCCGTTGAAGTTTAACGCAAGCAATTAAATTGTGAATATCAAAATAGTTTCTGTTTTTTTTGTGATTTTAGTGTCAAAATGAGTCGATGTATTGTAAAACAATGTGTATACAACAAATCTAAAGTATGCCGACGTGATAAAAGAAGTATTCATTTGTTTACGTAAGTATTGAACAGTATTTAAATTCAAATGCCACGCCGGTTTGTTTACATTCGACACCAGGGCCAGGGTGGTATTAGGTCCGATTGTTTGTAATTGTAAAAAGTACCGAGTTACTTATTTTAGCATTGTATTGCTTTGTTTATTTTTTTATATATGTATATGCTCAAGATGTCGTAGTCTGTTAGTTGTTTATTCTAAATATATATTAATGCAATGTAATATAACTTAAAAAAATATTACAAAAATTTAGACACCATATTTCATCAAACTTCTCACATAATCATTATACAGGGTGATAAAGTAAATAAAGCATGTAAACATAAGTTAGTCATTATTACTGATTAATACAGTTACTTTTGATACATTACTTTAATTTGATGGTGTATAATAAAGAGTGTGTGATATTATGGATATGTAGATTATGGAGTTGACTTACAAACGGATTGTCATTCAATTGCCAAGGAAGCAATAGTATTTATGTTAGTATGTATTAATAGCTCTTGGAAACTTCCCGTAGGGTATTTCTTAATTGATTTATTAACTGGCAAACAAAAACAAAATTTAATATTACAATGCTTAAATTTGGTAAATCAATCTGGTGTAGAAGTGATATCACTGATATCAGTAACTTTTGATGGTGCATAAAATAATGTGACAATGGTAAAGGAGTTAGGGTGTAGTTTTCAATTAAATTCATTAAAATCTACATTTACTTTACAAAATTCAAATAAAGAAATTGCAGTTCTGTTCGACCCGTGTCATATGATAAAATTATTAAGAAACACACTAGGAGATAAACTAATTTTAGTTGATGATAATGGTGAAACTGTAGAGTGGAAATATATTAAGGAATTAAATAAACTCCAAGCGGAAGAGGGGGTTCATTTACGAAATAAACTTAAAAAATCTCATATTAATTATAAAAAACAAAAAATGAAAGTAAGGTTGGCAACACAATTATTTAGTAACTCTGTGGCACATGCTATTGAATATTCAACACAAGTTTTACAGTTAAAACAATTTAGTAACTCTGCTGCTTCGGTCAATTTTATTCGTATCTTAAATAATTTGTTTGATGTTTTTAATTCTAGAAATATGTCACAAAAAGATTATAAAAAGCCTTTAAATACAGAGAATTATATCAAAATAATGACTTTTTAACCGAAACTGCTGAATATTTAAAATCATTAACTTTAGTTAACGGGGTTAAAGCTTTGCGAAAGCAAGAGAAAAATGGGAGTTTTGGGATTTCTATTTTGTATTAATAGTCTTCAACATTTGTACAAACAATTAGTGGAAACAAATTTATTAGTGTATATTCCAACCTATAAATTAAGTCAAGATCAGAACTTTTTTTGGGTTAATTAGATCAATGGGGGGTTATAACAATAATCCAACTGCTAAACAGTTTAAGGCAGCTTATAAAAAAATGTTAAAACATTTAGAACTAAGGGATAGTTTTAAAGGAAATTGTATTCCTTTAGAACTGATTACAGTTATGGCTCCTGAAAAAATAATTAATAAGTCTTGTGGCAGAGAACGAATTGTTGAAGACGAATGTGTTGATGAAAACGATGACATATCCAATACGAATTTTATATCACTTCAATTAAGGAACTTATCATTTACACATTACAAGAGAGAAGTTATTATATACATTTCAGGATATGTCGTTTATAAAATATCGAAAATTTTGAAATGTGAAGACTGTGTAAACGCATTTATAGGAGACCGAGCAGACTTGTTGACATCATTCATCAACCAGAGATACATTAAATTTAACTTATCCATCCAACGATGTTGTTATTATTTGCTCTACTGCCGAAAAAGTGCTACAGTGCCACATAAACATTAATAAAAGTATTAATGTTAATATTGTTAATGTCCAAATATTAAAAGAATTAACAGAACAATTATTATTTAAGAACTTAAACAACCATTTCAAACATTATTCCTTTTTAGAGTCACATTATTCCAATTTATTAAAATTAATAATTTTCACCTACATTAACGTCCGAATTCATCATTATAATAAAACAATTATAGATACTAGTAAAAGTAAAAGAATTTTTCATAATAAAGTGACATTCTCTGGACAATGAAAATATTTTTTAGTTTTTGATCATTGATTATTTTTATTGTAAAACTTTATGTTGTTTTTTGTGATTAGTCAATACGATTAGTGTAATTAGTTAAATAAGTGTATATTAATTTGTGTTATATTCGGAACTAATTCGATAAATATTATTAATTATTCTGAATCCAACTCTGTTTCATTTATGTAGAAGCTCCCCACCCCCTGCAATTCTGTTTAGAAACAAGGCAACATTCGCCCAGCTATCTAAATAGGTTCATGTTACATCTCGGGCTTCTTAAATCTATGGTTCTGCCAAAGTAAATAAAATCACAAAAAGGAAATATGTTATCGATTTTTTTTATAAATTGTTTATTTATTTATTAATCAATGATAATAAAAGAATTTATTAAGCTACTTCAAATGTAGCTGTAATTATGCACCAAAATTTTAAAGCAAAACTTAAATTTGACATTCTATTTATTTGATAACGTCATTTTGAACTAAATTGCACACACTTTTGTTTATATAGACAGGATAGATCAAGTCTCACAAGTCAGAAAGCCAGTGGTGGTGGTGTTCTTGTGTTTGTGAATAAATCAATTTGTTCTCGGAGGCTCAGGGTAATTCAAGACACAGTGGAACATTTATTTGTATCTTGTGAGTATATGGGAAGTAAATTTATAATTTCAGGAGTATATATTCCACCTAGCATGCCCATAAATTACTATAGAACTCTTTGTGACGCCGTGGAAACCATATCGATAAACTACCCATCTCATAAATTATATGTATTTGGTGATTACAATCTTCCGGAAGCTCAATGGTCTAATGATGATTTTGGTGTTAAAGTAGTTTGTCCTAGTACTTCTTCAGCACTTCCAGTGGCTCAGTCTTTTGGTTACCTTCAATTACTTCAAAAGATAGATATTCCAAATAAAAGGAACATTTATTTAGATTTATTGTTCACAAATGATAAAGATGTAGAATTAAGTTTGGCAAGGGAACAAATTTTCAGAGATAGCTTACATCATGTCAGTTATGAATGTATTATTAGAAATATTTATAAGAAACAGGATCCCTCTGGTTTATTTTATGAAGACTATTACTATGATTTTCAAAATGCCAACTACTTGGGTCTTAATGATTATTTGGCAGGTATAGATTGGGAGCGGTGTCTGTTGTACCAGGATGTAAATACATCTTTGGAGGTTTTTTATGAAGTCTTGAGTTTGGGAATTTCTTTTTTTGTGCCTCTAAAGAAATATAAAACTGGGACGTATCCTAAGTGGTTTTCATCTGAGCTTAGAAATCTTTGTTACCTTAAAAGAGCAGCACACAGAGCCTATGTCCATACGAAATCCTATGCTAGTTATAATGAGTTTTCTAGGTTGCGAGGGGAGTGTAAACGAGTCAGGGAGGTATGTTGGCAACACTATTTAATTAAGGTGGATCAAGAATTTAAATTAAATCCTAGATATTTTTGGAAATATATCCGAGACTTAAAGTCAAATCATTCTCTGCCTCAAAACATAATTTACAATGACAAAGAAGCCAGAAATGGTCAAGAAAGTGTTGCATTGTTTAAAAACTTTTTTGAATCAGTATATACTTCCAGGAACCAGGATGATTCACTGTCAATAGAGATACCTGAAAATGTTTCTGAAAGTTTTAACTTCACTTATATTTCAAAATTAGAAATTTTTAACAAAATCTTGGAGCTTCCTAATAAAAACACACTAGGTCCAGATGGGGTACCAAACAGTTTACTTAACCCATTCGCTGCCGATCACGCGCCAGCGCGTGATGTGGTAACTTCAGTCAGGTGCCATTCACGTGTCAGCGAGTGATACGGTTACTTGAGTTAGGTGCCGTTTAACAAACTGGCTCCTGGTCAAGTTCCGGTTTCTTCGATTGGCAGCGAATGGGTTAAGCACTGTATTTACACTTTAGTTGTTCCATTATATTTACTATATAATCAATCTTTGAAGTGCTCAATATTTCCAGATAAATGGAAGCATAGTTTTATAATGCCTATATTTAAAAGTGGGGCAAAAAATCTTGTTACTAACTATAGGAGTGTCTGTATCCAGTCATCAATCCCAAAACTATTTGATAGCTTAGTAAGTGATCAATTGAAGTGGCTCTGTAGAGGATTAATATCCAATAACCAACATGGCTTTTGTGCAGGTAGATCTACGGTCACCAATTTATTATCGTATCAGATGCAAATTACAAAAGCACTTGAAAACTTTCAACAAGTGGATTCTATATATACTGATTTTTCCAAAGCCTTTGACCAAGTAGATCACCACACATTACTCAATAGGCTTTATAATGTTGGGTTTAGCATAGACACTCTAAAATGGATTAAGAGCTTTTTGTCTGACCGTCAGCAAAGAGTTAAAATAGGTTCGTATCAATCAGATTCTATAAATGTTATCTCAGGAGTTCCCCAAGGAGGACACTGTTCTCCGATTTTCTTTGTTTTATTTGTAAATAGTATTTTTGAATGTTTTAAGAACTGTGAAGCCCTGGGTTTTGCAGATGATTTGAAATTTTTTAGAGTAATTGGCAGTTTGGAGGATCAAAAACTTCTGCAGGAATATGTTGATAGATTAGATCAATGGTGTAGAATAAATAAGCTAAGGTTAAACATTTCTAAATGTTGTCACATAAGCTTCTTTAAAGGAATTAGAAAATTGAATACTTCATATTCATTACAAGGGATAACAAGGGGTTATATTTGATAAGAACTTAAGTTTTGTGGAACACATTAATACAATTACAGTGAAATCATCAAAAATGCTAGGTTTTATAGTTAGGAGTTGTAAAACTTTTTCTGTAAATACATTCAAAATTCTTTATTGTTCATTAGTTAGGTCTAGATTAGAGTATGCTTCGGTGATATGGTCTCCATATCATGCAGTGCACATTACAACAATTGAAAGCATTCAGCATAAATTCTTTCGGGTGTGCTCTTATAAACTTAAGTTAATTATAGTAGATCATGAGTATAGTGAAATTGAAAAGCAACTTAAGTTACAATCCCTGGTAGATCGCAGGATTTGTGCTGGATTAATATTTCTGTACAAATTAGTAAATTGTACAATATATTGTACAGATCTATTGAATCAATTACACATTGGGATTCCCTCAAGAAATAGGAGAAATCGTTCTATCTCATTTTTTTGTACCATTTCACTGAACAAACTATGGTTACTACTCTCCTTTAGATAGATATGCAAGAATTATAAATCAGTATCATCTAGAGGTCTTTGGTATTAGTTTATATTATTTTAAAAGTCAGTTAAGGAGCATAAATTTTTAGATTGCAATATGACGTGATGTAACCTAGTCTCTATTTAAGGGTGTATATGATAATGTATAATGGAAATAATTTATTTTAAATTTTTAATTTAGAATTAAGTTTATTTTCAATCTGTTTACATATTGTTATTTATTTTGTTAATTGTAATTTGTTAATGGAATTTTCTCGTAAAAAAAATAAAAAAAAAATTTTATACTATAACCCGTGATTGAAGTAATACCCACTTTCTGTCATTTACTGTTGCGTTTAGTAAATTTCCGACTTATTTCGTATGCTTTAAATGATGACGCACAGGTAAAGACTCGGGGAGTCAACTGTACACGTCCCAGCCTTGACAGTCTTTGAATTTTCACAAATCTTACAATATACACTTCATTCAATTCATTAACCTCGTCGTTTTTCCTGATTCTCCATGTGCCGTCTTTCTCTTGCTTGTTCTAAGGTCTAAAAGGTCCAAATTGAATATTTTTGATATTTTCCATCCTATTTCTAGTTTTTCCTCACCTGTGTGATTTATTAATGGCACTAAGTACAGTGAATTTTAATTTGTGTTTTAAAATAAAATAATAGACTATTTGCATCTGCAGAGAACCACATTTTTTGGTCTCACCACACTTTATGAATTTTTACAAAGAATATAAAAGGATATATTTTGTCTTATAGATGAAGGTTCTAACCCTGAACCAGATCCAGATTACACTGAATACATGACTGGTAAGAAGATACCAGTTGATGGAATACCTGGATTGGATTTGTCGGATCCAAAACAATTAGCTGAATTTGCAAGACCTGGACTTAAAAGTCCTAGAGTTCGGAGACCAAATCAAGATACAACAGACAGAACCATAGGTAAGACTAGAATATTTTTAAGTACTTATAGTTTGAGGATTTTTATGCACCACTTAACAATTTGTTTCCACAAAGGTCCCTCAAAAACCTTTTTCTTGTATAATGATTGATATGTGAGGCCCCCAGAGCAACAGTAGCCTAAGCCACAAATTGAGCATTTTTAGATTAATGTATCAATAAATATCAATAAAAGCAGCAACATTAGATCTGGATTAACAGGAGCCTATACAACCTACCTCTATATTTGGCTAAATGGCGCTACATAATTTCTTGTTCACTTAACCACATATACTGGAAATACGAATGCAAAGACTACATTTATCTCAAAATTTCGTTTTTGGACTTAGGCCACTGTTGCTTTGATAGCCCCAGTTCATCTTATGGTATTGATTACTGTCTATTTATTTATTTATTTATTGAAATATACATCCACCAGGTATAAACCCATAAAGGTGTACATAAGAAAACTACATACATTGACTAAACACTTGATGACAAAATATAAAATAAAATAAAGAATAACCAAAAATGTTTCTGTTGTGAATACACATACACAATAATAAACAAAGACCTTAATAAAGAAAAATAACATGGCATCAATTCGATAAGCTATTGCGTATTTCGCGTTTAAAGATGTTAAAACTAAGAAAAAAAATGTCCACAGATCTTAAGTTATTGACACTTCTGCACATACTTTTTATCGGACAATAGAAATTATGTTGCGAATTAGGCACCGAAATATGAAAAGTTACACCTGAACGTGACACAGCTCGTGGTACATTAAAGTCTACAAGACTAAGCAAAACATCGCTATTAATTAGGCAATTGACAATTTTGAAGATGAATATTAGGCCGTTTATTTCACGCTGCTTACGCAGTGAATGGAATCCAAACTCAGAAAGGAGTAAATTATAGCTATAGCCTCTAACCGGATATCTGTTATATTTTTTGAGGTAACAATATCTTAAGAATCTTTTTTGAACAGATTCAAGATTAGAGACAAGTTCTGCATGATTAGGATTCCATACCACGCTGCAGTAATTAAGTTTACTACTAACTAGTCCAAAATATAAACTACGCAAAGCTTCCACAGACGTTACATCTCTGCAGCTTCTAATAATATATCCTAAAGATTTGGTTGCTTTAGAGACCACGGTATTAATATGAGTTGAGAATGTTAATTTACTGTCAAATATAACACCAAGATCTTTAAACTCTGAGGTAGAAGACAGTAAAATGTTGTTGACCTTATAATCGTAATGTATGTTATTGATCTTTCGGGTATAGGACATTACTTTACATTTCTTTATATTTAAGGATAGTTGATTATCGAAACACCATTCATTAATGGCAGAGATATCCTGTTGAAGTTTAACGCAGTCGGAAATATGGTTAATTTTGCGAAATATTTTTATATCGTCCGCGTACAACAGTGTTTCAGAGTCTACGATGGAGCAGATATCATTAACAAAAAGGAGAAATAATAAGGGACCCAGATTTGACCCCTGAGGTACTCCAGACGTGGCAACAAAACGAAAAGATCGAAAGCCTTGATATTCTACGAACAAACTCCTATCAGTTAAATATGATTTCAGTAATATTTGAAAGTTATTGGAAATTCCAAACTGATCTAATTTTGTTAGCAATTTATTGTGTGAGACTCGGTCAAATGCTTTACTGAAATCAGTGTATATGACGTCCATCTGTTGTCTTGAATCTAAAGCTGACGAAACATATTCTGTAAATATACAAAGATTTGTTGCCGTACTCCGAGTCTATGAAGGCTGCACTAAGATTTTGCTGTTCTCCCGGTTATTCATTTTGTTTAAATACTATATTTGTTTTAGCTTGTCCTCATAAAGGCTGCAATAAAATGTTTAGAGACAATTCTGCAATGAGAAAACATTTGCACACACATGGACCTCGTGTTCATGTTTGTGCTGAATGTGGAAAAGCTTTTGTAGAATCTAGTAAGCTCAAGCGTCACCAATTAGTACACACGGGTGAAAAACCATTCCAATGCACTTTTGAAGGATGTGGGAAGAGGTTCAGTTTAGACTTTAACTTAAGGTAAGTGATCTAAATTCAACCAGAATAAAGATGTACATTGAATAGTAAAATATTTGATTTTTTTTTTAAATATTGTTAACTCATTCACTGCTGCCTCAGTCAATGTGACCAAGAAAGTAGCTTTCACACAAGCCATCATGGTCAATATGGCAGATTTTTTTTTCATTTCCACGCCAGAGATACATTTCCACAAAGTTCTTAATATGGGTGAAGTAAATTCTAATATTTCTTTTATAAGACTTTATTATACGTTGATATCTACCTCCGTTGATATCTAGCCCAAAGAATGAAATTTTTTTCCACTTGGAATATACCTACTGCCCGGCCTGATCATAAAAAAAACCATACAAAAAACTCTGGCAGTGAACGAGTGAATATTTGGCAATAAATTATTTGTATACTCCGTCTAATATACTTACCATTGCACGGCATCCGCATCATAGCCTGTGACGTCACATGATACCAACATGAAAAATTTTTTAGAATCATTTTGCCGAGTACACTGGAATTACAGCCACTAGACATATTTTATTATATACGCGTAGAAATAATATTTGAAGATTTCTATTAATGTTAACTTAAAGAAATGCACAATAATATGTTTGATATTATGAAATAGACAAAATACACAAATGTATAAATAAAGCGCTTTTATGAAGCAATTTGTTCGGAACACTCTGTAACTGTAATCGAATGAAGGTGATATTTTAGCATAAATTGGTAATATTTATTTGACAGTTGCGGTGATGACACTTCATATTTGTTTTTATTCTTTACCATAAGTATTTGTTTTATTAAATTTACTGTTTTTATTATTTACTTTAACATAAGATTATAACTTAATTCTTGTTTTCTATTTCTAATGTTTGTTGTATAATCCACTTCGCAATAATTATGTGATATATTTGATTTAAAATGAACTCAAGAATTTTTTGTAATTGGGCAACAATGTCAACTTAGATCTCTGACGTAGGTAATGACATGCAACGGTAAGTATATTAGATGAACAGTAGTTACATTTTTATTATCGTATATGGAGCCATCCAAAAAATCATAATTGCTGTGCAATAAAATCTTTGATGGTTGGAATGTTAGTAACTTCCACAAAATAGTACAAACACTAATTACATACAAACATAATTACATACAAACATAATCTAACTTGTTTTTGAAAATACAATTTTAAAATAAAAACGAGTTAATCAAAAATATATTTAAACCCTTTTGGATACCTTTCTGGTATTTTCAGAAGAATTTATCAAGAATGTGATAAAAAGGAAGGTTATCTAACATAAAATAGTGCTACATGCAGAGGTGTATGCAGGAACTGCAAAAAAAGTTTAAGCAAAATGAAATTTACCTTTTTTTAGGTGACCAGAAAGGAAAAACATTTTGTGCCGTCCATGTCTTATTTTATTCTCTGTTAGAACCTTTCTAGGGTCTGTTTCTTGATCTGTAAGCTTTTTTTTTTTGTTTCAGAACACATGTTCGAATACATACTGGAGATAGGCCATATGTATGTCCGTTCGATGGTTGTAACAAGAAATTTGCACAATCAACTAACCTGAAGAGTCATATTTTAACTCACGCCAAATCTAAGTAAGATTTTTCTATATGTCTGATATAGTTTAATACTTAAGTTGATCTTTTAGAAATAAAAATAATTTACAACGTGGTACAAATAGCATACAAATGATCCAACAACCATACGTTATGGAAGTGGCTGATCCTGATTATATTGTGTATGCAGACTAGAATTTAGGTAAGTACAAACTTTTCTTACAAAGTTCATTCATTATTCCATTTTTCATCCAGATAACAAATTAAAACATATATAGTAGGAAAAATAAAAGATTACCCATGAGCGGTAATATTAAACACATCTTTTCTATGTTCCAGAAAATAATAAACTAGTACCAGTACTATAAGAACAGCTTATATAAGTATTTTCTGCACTAAACTACTTCGATTTAACAATAAAATATTAGTCTAAAAAACCTCTCCCACCTTATGTTCAGCATTTCGTAATACTTGCAATATTAGCAAAATTATTAAAAAGCCACCTCAATCGGATTTCTTTCAGGCTTTAGAAACATCAATAATTCTAATTCCCTCATATTCTGAACTTCACACACTTAGCAAAACTACCCTTAATGATTATACTGCAAAATATCCTAATCACCTGCAAATATATACCGATGCTTCAAAACAAAGTGATGGTGTGGGCTGTGCCTTTTATATACCATCACTAGATGTAAAAGAAAAATTTAAACTTAATTCCAATACATCAATATTTTCAGCAGAAATCATAGCTATCATACAAGCATGCCAATACGACGAAAATAAAAATCTCAAAACAAATAAACATATTATCCGATTCATTATCAGTTTTAAAAAGTTTCTCTAGTCAGCTAGACGAAAATTCTGTTAACGTAAATCCCTATATCAAAGAATTAAAAATACTATTATCTAATCTAACAACTATGAAGTATAATATAGTATTCACGTGGATTAAAGCTCATGTTGGTCTCGAAAATAATGAAAAAGTAGATCAGTTGGCAAAAGCCGGCATTTTCAGTGGCGAGGAAGCATTGAACGATATTGGACTTCAAGAATGTATAACCATTAGTAAAACCAGACTACATGATAACTGGAAACTTTAATGGAATCTATACTGTATAAATTGTCCGACAAGGTATACTCTTTTACATCCGAAAATCCCGACACGATTATTGGCATAAAAATTTAGATTTTTCAAGACACGATATTCTCTCGACTAAAATTTGGCCATGCCTGTTATCCCGCACATCTATATAAAATCAATGTAATGCAGTCGGATTTGTGCGAAAATTGCAATACAATAAGTGACTTGGATCACATATTTTTTGCATGTGACAAATATGTGACCAAAAGAAATCTATTAAATATGCAGCTATTGCAAGAAAACGTTTATCCCCATAGAATCTGATGAACTTAATAAGTTTGAACAAACCGTCAATCTTTGTGTAAATTGAAACTTTAGATTATAAAATTAGTTGTGTAAATTAATAATTACAGTCGACTCTTGTTAATTCGAAACTCGAGGGACTCTTAAAATATTACGAATTATTGAGTGTTTGAAATATCAAATGGTTCGAAATTTGTGAGAGAAATTTGATTATTTATTAACTGCTACTTATTCTATAACGATGACAAAAGTTTAGACGTACATTCGTGTACATACATAATATGTGTATTCATGTCAATTCAGTGGTCGTTGGCCAAAAGTAGATATGTCCACATTTGGTACTTTTCGGAACAGTAAATTCAAATTTCCACGACGGCTATAAAACTACAGTTTTAGCTTATATGTGAACTCAAATAAACAGCTGTATGAACATTAAACTCAAAACCAAATATAATATTTCCGAAACTGCGATTTTATGGACATCGTGGACATTTGAATTTGCTCTCTTGAAAAATATCGAAAATGGACATATCAGCTTTTGGCAAACGGCCACTCAATTAATCAATCTTTCGAAATAACTCTATTATATCTACTGTTTTGCTTCAAAGCACATTGCTGCTGCTCAGAGTGCACAATAATTTTTTTAAGAGAAAAAATGCCTGAAATGCTTTTTCATCACTTTCGTTCTGTAGACAAAAGGTTTGTAAGGTATCGACTGAGGATCTTGCTTCCTTAACTGAAATAAAGGCGCGTTGAAACAAGTTTGAAAACTGTACTTACTGCAATCTTACCGCCTCTTTCTCTCTGCAACTTTGAATTGTCGAGTGTTGGACGCTGATGAGTTCGAATTACCGCGTCGTTTTGTCACATAGCAATGATTTTTTTCGTTCGAATTACCAAGTGCATAAAAATGTATTTTTTTTTTTTTTTTATTTTTTTATTTTACAAAATAGTCGCATCAACCTCGGAGGTTATTAGCGACATATACATATACATAAGGTAATTTATTTACAGATGTTAGATTTTGTTAAATACATTGATATCTTTAAGGAATTTTACCAAGTGTTCAATTTTACAATTTTCTCCTAAGATTTCACTTGTTGATCCGATGATGTGGTTGTTCTGTCTCTGCAACTGGTATTTTGGACACTCTGCAAGTACATGCTTAACACTTAGTGGGATATTACAGTTTTCACATAAAGTGGGATTAGTGTGACCAATTATGTGTCCGTGGGTAAGTCGGGTATGTCCTAGACGAAGGCGAGTAACAATGTCATGGTGAGTTCTGTTGTGAATTTGAGATTTCCACGGTTTTACAAACGTTTTCACTTCGCGAAGTTTTGAAGTTGAACTGTCTCACTGGTTTTGCCACAGATTTTTGACTTTCACTTTAATAAATGATTTTAAATCATTAAGAACTACATCTCTCACTTCACTCGCGGTTTCACTGTCCCTGGCTTGTTGGGCTGTCCGATCCGCCGCTTCATTTCCTTGGAGGCCAATGTGTGAAGGAACCCATAGGAATTGTACAATATGGTTGTTGTTTTGAATGGTAGCTAGTTCTTTTTTAATTAGGAAAGCAATTGGATGCTTCGTGTACAGTTGGTTAATGGTATGGATGGAACTGAGGGAATCGGTAATTATAAGAGCATTGGATATATTACTGGAGTTAATATGAACGAGAGATTGATAGATGGCGTATAGCTCGCCAGTATGTATACAGCTTAAGGATGGTAGTTTATACTCAAGTGTACTATTTGGAGTAATGACAGCTGCCCCAACTCCAGTAGATGTTTTGGAAGCGTCTGTATATATATGATAGGATTTAGAAAATTTTGTTAGTTTGTTGAATGTTATAGTTATAATTATTGAATGTTCAGCTCCTGGGATAATTCAGTCGATGTATCCGTGTCAGGTTCTTCATCCTCGTAGTTGTCTTTTGTGAGCTGTCTCGTAATTTTTTTGTTAAGCTTTGTACATTTCAATTTTAATGAGCGTTCGGATGTATATGAATGAATTTTGGTTATGAGTTTTTTAAATCCTAGAATGTCTACTGTATATTTATTTACAACGCTGATAACATCTTTTGTTCCATGAGCGTTTTCAAATAAATCAACTGTTTCCTCAAAAGTTAATATTTGCTTTTCGGAATTGAATAATTCTTTAATTGGTTGCATTAGCGTTTCTAATGGTATTGTTGATATTTTTGTTTTTATTCTTTTTTGTTTCTGAGTTGGCTTTGAAAATACATCGTCACTAGCTGATGTCTCAATCGGGGGTGATATTGCTTCAGATACAGTTCGTTTGGAGGATGATTTAGATGTATTTTCTTCGTTGGATACGCTAAATTCTTTTGGTGCTGGATTCTCTTTATTTTCATTAACCGAGCAAGAATTATTGCTTAGACTGGAAGATGAAGGCTGGTTAGTTATGACTATGTGAGGTGAGGGGGCTGATGAGGTGGATATATTTGGTTTAGATATCACTGGCATTGTATTATCTGTAGTTGATGTATCAAGAGGTGTTAGGTTGGTTGTAGATAATATTTTTGTTAGTGGCGTTGAATTATTTGATATGTTTGTAGAAGTGCATGTTGTTGAAGGTGTAATAGCAGTCGTTTCTGTTGAAGTTACTGTACTAGGTTCGTTTCTGTTTGAAAGTGTAGCAGTTGGGACAGCTGTTTCTGAGTGATTTACATTTACTGAGCAACTACTGGAAATATGGCCATGTTGTTTGCAAATGAAACATAAGTTGTCTAATGTCAAAAAAATTCGATTTGTAGTATCTTCATGAGTTATTAAAATGGTATCGGGAATTGGACCTGTGGGTGGAGATACGTAAATATGTCGACGGAAACTGAGTACATGTTTGTATTCAGGATTGTTGGTTCCTATTCGCAAAAATGACATTGATGAAGTTGGTTTTAGCCCTAAGAGCAGTAGTTCGTTTTCTATTACCTTGTGCGGGATAGTGGGAGAAACATTGGATATTAGGAGTCTTTCACTTGGAGTAATTAGTATACGGACTTGAATTTGTGTATTGTTTACAGTGATGAAACCTCTACTGTTTGAAAAAAATTCATCTACGACTTGTTTGGTTGAGAAATAGATACAGATACGATTGTTGGTGATTCTTGATGAAAAAATAATGTGTTTTGGACTAACTAAAGCTCCTACCGCTAACAAGTATTCTTCTAATTTAACATCGTTGAGAGAATTAAAAACTACTGCTTGTAGCTTGGATGGATAGATTGTTTCTTTTTGTCTACTAGCTGCAGCAGAGTAAGATAAAGGTTTTTGTGATGTGGATTGCGATAATGATTCATCGCTATTATTAGTGACGTCGAATTCCATTTCTCAACACCATTTGATTTTCCTAAGTACGGACCTGTTCCGCTTCGGATTTTGGTAATTGTCTTTAAAGACAAAAAATTGGTGTCGATTAATGACTGGTGTTGTTTATTGACGGTTTTATAAAATTCTTTGGTTATGAAATACTTATTAATAGAAAAATATGTACTCACAGAAAATGTTTTTCTATACACACTTAACTAACACTATTATACTTGATGTTAACGTAGTGTAAGAATACTATGATTGGTTTTTGTAAGTTAAATTTACTATTTGTCAGGATCGATCAAAAAGCATGTGTGCTTATTCGATATCAGTGCCGGACCTCATAAAAATGTATTGATTTAGTTCGAACTATAAAGAGATTTTGTAGGGAACTCGCGATAACTTTGAATTATAGAGAGTTTCGAATTATCGCAGGTTTGAATTAACGCGAGTCGACTGTATTATCCTTACTTAGTCTGTGGTTAGTCACCCTGAACGATCTGGGTGCGAAAAGTTTTTTTCCCTTACCTACCCTGGATTGTTTTTGTAATGGATTCGTAATGGTCTTGGTGTATGGTGAGGCGTCGATTTCAAGAAGTGTTGCTGCAAAGGCCATAAAAGAAGAAAAAAAGTATTTCATGTACAGTTACGATCACTGAATAGTTTACATCTTAATTTTTATATTGTAATACTGTAAAATTGCAGTGTCGTACGGATTTCATAGTGTTGAAACATAAAATAACGATATCAAACTCCTCCAAAATGGTTATAATGAATTTGAATGATGCACAAAAGCAAGAGCGATTGCCAAACTCGAAAAAGGTTTGTTTTTAAGACAAGTGGCTGCAGATTTGGACGTGAGCCATATATGTGCATATAGAAAATTAAACAAAGATTGGATAATTTTGGATAGATATAAAATAAAATCGGTATTTTCAAACCAGACTTCCTTGTTTTCATTATTAACACCATAATCCATTCCATTCAAAAAAAACTTCTTTCTATACTTTCCATTTTGTTAAACTTTGTAAAATATATTTTTATATTATTTTTATTTTTTAATTTTAAATAACCTATTCTAGATACACCACTGTTAACGTCACTTTGACGTAAAAGGTGAGTTTAAACGAGGTAATAATTTAAAAAATCGGCTCCTAGATACGTAAGCCTGTAAACTATTCAATGACCGTAACTGTACATACTTGCGTTGGCCAATTTTTTTGTGACACGGTGACAGAAAAATACAGCGTGTTTAATATGTTCGTTTGTAGGTAATTTTTCATTTTTCCCACTGTATTTATGTAATGACAGGACAATAACCAGTTTCATAGACCATCATCTAGGGGTTAAAATAGAAGTAAAAACCGCAAAAAAACTAGGGAAAAAGACTTGCCTAATTGAACTAATTGACAAGGGGACTAAAGAAAAATTAATGGAAAATAAATAAAAATTGATGAATATAAAAAATTAAAACACATTGACGGTTAAGTAAATACCGAAACCTCATAAGTCAAGCTTTACAACTTTTTAGGAGAGCGAAAAAACTTCGATACTCAGTACATATTTTTACTTTGTTATTATTAATTTAATTATTACCTTGAAAAAACATGCCAAAACATACTTTTCATTGATCTAGGATTATGCCAGAACATTCGGAACAATATTTTCAACCCGAATTCTCATATATCTAAAAATCGTCAAATTTTGACTTATTTGGTTTTGACCTTTCGCCGACGAAATAGTATAAACCATGACCTGAGTAAGGCAGAAAGGAAAATGCAAGAAAGAAAAGACAAAGTATTAATCTCAAGACAGATAATATATGACATATATTCCAAAAAGTAGATAGATTTAAATATCTAGGTGTAACAATAGACAGCTAAAATGACAAGAGCGCAGAAATTACTAATAGACATGAAGAGAAACCAAGAATCATAAAAAGGAAAATCCAAAGAAGAATTCTTGGAAATAACCAGGTATGTAACCTTGGAGATAAATAACCATATAAATGCAGAAAATAATAGTCATACATGTAATATATAAAGGTTCAAAGTTTGAAATGGCTAGGGAATGTACTAAGACGAGAAGAAGATAAATTATTAATAAAGAAAATATTAAAGTGGAAACCTACAATACAACACCTAGAGGGAGACAAAAGTGCAGATGGGAAAATCACGTCAGAGAAGATATCAACAAAATAAGATACCTAACTCGAGAACAAAGATAGAATGGAATGGAGCTTAATCACCAGTCAGACGAAATACACAACAGACTAAAGGAAGACGGCAGAGAACAAGAAAACAAAGAAGACTGAGTGATCCCCACAAAGTCTGATATGAGTTAAATGTCTTATGCATTATATTTGAATTATTTATGATATACAGTCGAACCCGCTTATTGGAATACCGGTTATAGGAATGTCTCGGTTTAAGGAATAAAAATTTGAGGTCTCGAAACGTTTCTACTAGCTACCAATGATTGGTTATTAGAATGTCCGGGTTATAGGAATATTTTTGGTTGACATGAAGGCTATTGCAATAAGCGGATTCGACTGTTTAAAGAACCTTTCATGTATTGTACCCTCCTAGATCGGTGGGAAAATGTACGCCGAAAAAAACAAAATTCAGTTTGGCAACACTGTGTGACTGTTGATAGTAACATATCCCTTTTAAGATAAACAGAACTGTAATTTAGTCCAGTCAAATTAATATATTTATTTGGCAATAAAAATGAGATGTTTCAACCAAATAATGTTTCAAATATGATGTGCAAAATAATTTTGAATTGGTTTCCGCCAATGAGCTTTCTTTTTTATCATCAAAGTAGAAAAAACTTTAAATTTATCCTTTATAATCATTATCATCCAGTTCTCGTCTAATTATTTTCACTGTACTAATATCCGTCGACTAATTTACAATGATTAATGCGATGTTAAATTATCATCGTTAGCGGCTTCTGGAATGTCTTACACATATCTAATTTCGTTGATAAAATGCGCATTCCCACTGATATCCACTTTGACCATACCATACCTTACAATTTTTTTTTTGTTTGCAGGAACCATAAAAATCAAGATGAAGTGTATTTAGTTTTTGATTACCGTCAGTCAAGTAACATACCTCTTTAGTTTATTAATCGAATTAAGGTTGGCAGGACTGTTCTTAAGCCAACTTCCAATAGCAAGTGTACTGAGAAGTTTTTACCCATATTTTTTTGCGTTGTTTTCAATTTTCAAATATTGGAGTACATTTTAGGGAGATTAAGTATTAAATCTTATAAATATTATATTAGGATGCAAATTCTAAAATTTATATCGAGGGATAGTAAAAATATCCCGCAGAGTGGTAATTCAACGTACCAAATTGTCACGAAGTATCAGTTTTATGTTACGCGCAGTTACAAAAACGCATTTTTGGGTTGGTGGAGTTCTAGGCCTGGATCCCGCGTACCAAAAATTTTATAAGTTTGTCAGAAAGTGCAATGACCTCAGTTTTTTTAATAGTACTGAATGATTTACTCTATCAAAGGCTTTTGCTAAATCAGTGAAGATAACATTAACTTGAGAATTATTTATGGATGAAGCAATATAGTGACTGAAAATGCACAGAATTGTTTGAGTTGATTTTTTGTTTATGAAACCATGTTGTTCTTCCATTCAAGTTTTTGAAACATGAGTATTGGTACAGTCTATTGTACATATTTTTTCCAAGATTTTTGAAAGAGAAGGCAATACTGTTATAGGACGATGATGTGATATTAAACTCGTATTTCCAAATTTGTGGATAGGAGTTATTCTACCGGTCTTAAGCGCATCCGGAAACGTGCTTGTCTCTAAACATTTATTAAATATCATTTGTAGGGGATGTAATCCCTAAACTTCTGAATACGCCTTAAACAGGTAAGAAGGAATCCCATCCACACCTATAGCTGCACTACTTTTTAAAGACTTAATTGCAATATTGATTTCTTCAAGAGTTATACAATCAACACATAATTGTTCAAGTCCATATTCTTTATAGGAGTCTGTTATTGTTGGATTAGTGTTATAATGTATAGATTCAAAATAACGTGCAAAAGCATTTGCTATATCACTTTCAGATTCGTAACATTCATCTTCATGTTTATATTTATATTTAAATGTTGAATTTGATCTTTTCCCTTTTAGGTACTGCCAAAACTCATTAGGACTATTATTTATATTACCTTCAATATTTTGAATATATTCTCTATAACAGTTTTTAATAAGTTTTTTAACATCTTTCCTAACTTCATAAAACTTTTGTAAATATGTGTCATCTTTTTTTGTTTTCTTAAAAAATTTATTTTTTAATTTAATTTTTTTAATATCAATTCTTTTGAATACCAAAAAGGATATTTCCTTGATTGGCTTACCTTCTTATGTGGTTATTGGCTTACCTTGTTGGCTTACCTTCATTGATCTAGTATATGATAAAGAGTATTATAAAATTTATTGACACATATTTCTGGATTGTTTGAATTTGAATTGATACATTCTTGCCAATTAGTGTTGTATATCAGATAATGCAGTTGAAACCTGTAACCTGTTCCACAATTTCAAACTTATTCCCGTGTTCCTGTACATCAAAGTTGGTCCGACTAGACACCGTTAAGCTATTAACAAATTTTCAGCTTGCTATTAATAAAGTTTTTTTGGTGCGCGGGATCCAGGCCTATTTGGGCACTAAAAATATAATAGGCCAGTCAGGATCAGTTGTAATATGATTTTTTCTACAGTATTTTTTTTGTATCAGTTGACATTTAACATTGGTGACTTAGTGTAATAAGTTTTGAGAACATTTTAATAGTAGTAACTAAATTTGAAAAAGTTTTGAGTCGGTAAATAAGTTTTTCATCAAAAGAAAAATAGCTTTTGTCCATTCATCTATAGATTTGTGCGAATAGGGATGTACTCAAGATAGATACAACTCACTCCAATTGATTATGCAGGGATATATTCAAGGAAAAAGAAGCATAGGAAGACATTAAATATCGTGGCTGCACAACCTGAGAGAATGGTATGGATGTAGATCAAAGGTATTTTTCAGAGTAGCCGTCTTCTAAATTCCGAATAGCTATGATGATTGCTGACCTCCTTCGAGGAGATGGCATTTGAAGAAGAATCAAGATGATGACATAAGTTTAGCATAATTTCTTGTTTTGACATCTCGTAGACCCAAATATGTTCCATAATAGTTTCGATACCAAGGCAAGAGTATAAGTTTGTGGGTTAGTTTGTCTTCAAATGGACGTTACTACATATATTTCCTTTCTTTTATAATTTTACTATTACTTTTTATACTAGATCTCTTTTTTTTTACTCACAGAAACTAGTATCGCAAAATTAAGCAGCTTGTCATAGAAACCACAACAAGTTAAACAAGGATAAAAATACCATGTCCGACATGCCAAAGGCATGTCTTGATACCTTGTTTATGAATTTTGACGTTTATAATTTTCAATGACAGTGACATTAGCGCATTTGTTGTGTTTATTGGAATTTGTAACTTATATTGTGTTTATTTTATAAAGTTATCTTGTATTAAATATACTATAACATAGTAAAATAAAAATGTACAATATAACTTAATAAAATACGTCCACTGATAATAGCCATTTCCTAATTATTAAATTGAGAGTATGTATCCATGATACACATCGATTTATGTTTCAATTAATGTTTTGATTTAGCTTGTTTGAAAATGAATCATGACGTTTAGGCAAAGATAAAGTGGAACAACTATATTAAGACTGTCTTCCATCTTACCAATTTTGTGTTTGATATTACTGTCTCTTAATTTTTTTTATAAATACGAATCACAGAGAATAATAATTGTTGAATCACAAAATATCACATGTTTTTCCCAAGCGATAACATTATTGTCGGTACCTATAATATTAGAATTTTATTAAAGTTCGTCCTCTGTATTTTTGCTTTGATTTTGGAATGTAGAGGAACTATTAATTTCTTATTAGCTTTGAGCAATAATTAGGCACTATCGACTAAATAATTAATTTTTTTTAGTAAAATTTATAAACTCGAGATAAGAAAATGGATTGAACTAGTTAAATAATACCGAAATCAGTTATAAAAACAGTATAAACGCGCTGTCACTTGTCAGTTACATAACTTAAAATCCCTAGTCAGCGAATCTATCATCGTAACATTGCTGTCTTTGTTTGATGTATTCCGTTGTATGCGTTCTGAGCTTCGCTGGTGTCGCTAACTAGCGGATTACTAATGCAACTTTAGCCGGAAATTTTTAAATTTAATATTTTCAATTTTTTTCTTTTAATGTTTTTAATTTCAATGTTTTAAATTAATCACTTTGACATTTATGTCAAATTTCCAGAAAACGTTCACTGACTTGTCACTACTGGCGCTCACGAACTTTTAAATATCCCCTCTACGTACGAGCTCACAGCGTATACAGATATGGTAATTTCATAATTTTAGGTTCTGTGAGTGGAAAAATAATCGAATTTAAGTCATTTTTGTGCAAATATATAAAGGACCGACTAAATTAATAAGGGAAACTCCGCAGGTCGGCTAGTAGTTACTTTTATTCAAATTCATCTAGTAATTGAAGTAATCTGTGAGATAATACTAGATACTTACTTCCCACTCAAACAAATTTATCGATGATTTACAAGATAAGTGACACTATGGCAATTTTCTGCAAACCTTATCAAATATTCACACAAAATCATATTAAACTTAATAATATTTGGTAACGATTGACCTGGGCAAGGTTATGTTAAGTAGCGCCCTCCTAAAATGCTCACAAGAGCAGAGAAATCAGTTTAAATTATAATCTTTTATAATATGAGTAAAATAAAGTGTGCAATAAATATCTTCTTCAAATTTGAAGATAATATGTATTCAAATTTAGACCAGCAGTAAAAACTAAAATCAACTTAAGGAAACACTCCTGTCAGACTTCATTAGAATACAAAGATTGCAATGGGCCGGACATGTGATAAGAATGGGAGAGGATAGGCTACCAAAAAGAGCACTGAATGCTAGAATGCAGGGGAAGAGACCGGTTGGAAAGTCAAGAAAGCGCTGGGGAGACACAGTAAACAGCGACGCACAAGCCCGTTTAGGAGTCCGTGTATGGAGAAGAGCAGCCACAGACAAACGAGGGTGGAGGCAAAAAATAAAGGAGGCCAAGGCTCAATTTGGGCTGTAGTGCCGTAGAAGAAGAAGAAGTAAAAACTAAAATATCTATTATCTATTTTTTGCTTGTCCCTTTTCTTGTAAATCAGCAATACATAGGAATAAAAATATTACACTCTTTAAACCTAGTTCGTAAACTTATAAAGTGCATATCCTGAAAACGAAGTATTATTCTTTAGGTTGTATTTAGATAAACAACACTATTTTAGGTATAAATTGGGATGGCGATTCGTTTTAAAATGACTGCTCCTATTTAAAGTGGGTGAATTACGAGGGTGTATCAAATATAAAAAAAAAACACTTTAGTTTGCGATACTCCATTCCGTCGATCTCCATATTATTATTGATATCGATACTATCGAAAGAATATATCGATACCAAGATAATCAATCGATATATAAACGGCGTCAGCGTGTATTGAATACTGCGTAGTGGGATGCGGAAGGGGGAACTGGAAGTTAGAACTAGCCAATTGGGATCGAAAATAGAAATCGGGCTCTCAAATCTGTTTCGCTCAACTTAAACTTTTAGTATAGGAACCGAAGCTTTTCACTTCGCAATTTTTACAGAATGGATCGATTTAGTTGAAAATTTGAGAATAAGTACATAGTGGATAGTCCAAGGATCAAAATCTATATGATGCCGAAGGGCGCTTTTGCCATGGGGGTAGTTGCCACCCCATCTCGGGGGTGGAAATTTTTTATTGTATTTTGACTGCAAAAGTTGATAAAAACATTCATTCTAAGCAATAAATGTTTTATACATTTTTTTGATAAAATTAACAGTTTTCGATTTATTTGCTATCGAAAGTGTTAGTTTTATATTGAAAAATTAATTATTTTTCGATATTATACTCATTTACAATTCACTCAATTTTTGCCGTAGAAAAAATTTTTCAAACCAAGTTCTTGGGAATTAAATAACCTACAATTTCATATTTAAACATTTTTTAGTATCTCTGCTGCTAATGTTTCTATTTTGAAGAAAATGGCATTTTTTACCAAACTACAAAAATTTGTTATTCGCTCTTTTAACTCCAGTTTTTTTTAAACTAATCATTCTAAGCCATTCAATCTTCTAAAATCTATTAACAATATATAAATAAAGAAGAATGAATAAGGCTAATGACTAAAAACACCGCTAACTTACATTATTATGCTTCCAATTAGATTTCTCCTTTTTGTTTCAAAAAAATATATTGATTTTTTAACCCTAACTTTTTTATTTTTTATCTTAGAAAGTTTGGTAAAAAATAATTTTGTAGGTTTTTACAAGGTCTATAAGGCTATTAATATTAAATCCTTTTAAAACCCTCAGTCGCAAAAAGATATACTTTGAAAGGGTTGGTAACGGTGGTTTTTGCATGTTATTACAAGTTTTAATTGTCAATAACTCACACAATTTTTGATGTATTAAAAAACTTTGCAAACCAGCTTCGTGGAAATTAAATAAGCTAAAATTTCATGTTTAAACATTTTTTCGTATCTCTGATGCTAATCTTTTTATTCTGAAGAAAAAGGCATTTTTTACCAAACTACAAAAATTCGTTATTCGCTTTTAACTCCATTTTTTTTAAAACTAATCATTCTAAGCCGGTCAAACTTCTAGAACTTTTTAATAATACATAAATAAAGAACACCAAATAAGGTCAATGACTAATTTAAATTAGGGTAGTGATTAGGGGGTTGTTTCGGATCACTTTTTCGTTAAAAAAAAATAGGGACTGACATTCTTTTCATTATGTCACTTAATTTTTGAGTTAGAGACTTTTTTTATTTCTGAAGATAGATATTTTTTAATACTTTAAAAATTAGTTTTAACAAGTTATCCTCGAAAAATGCACAGTTTTCCCGTCTTTTGACTTTGAAACTACAATATTTAGTATTTGACGAAGAAGTGCTAACATATAATAAAGTATAGCTCGATTACTATTGGTCTTAAAGAAAATTAGAAAAAACAGTTTTGTTTATTTTTTCAAAAAGTACATTTTTGTTAAGCAAAGTTGTTTTGATAAAACGAAAACTTTTTGAGTTATTAGCAGAAAACTGACTAAAAACATTGATTTTTTTTATATAAAACTGACATTTTCCATAGCGAATAAATCGAAAACTATTAATTTTATTAAAAAATGTGTTGAACGTTTTTTGCTTAAAATGAATGTTTGTACCAACTTTTGTGGTCAAAATGTAATAAAAAATTTCCACCCCTGCCCCGTGGTAACAGCGCTTTTCGGCATCATATAGATTTTGATTCTTGAACTATCCACTACTTATTCTCACATTTTCAAGTAAATCTATCCATTCTGTAAAAATTGCGAGGTTTTATCCTATTTTAAGCTTTATTACTTGGACTATTTCCCTTTCGCGCTCTCGGGGGTATAAACATTTCCCATTTTTTCTAAATTCGTTATATTTTTCAGAGAAATCTTACTCGGTTTTTCACCTATTACTTTAAAATGAAAAAATCGATTATAACCGAAATAAAAAACAGAAAACCCGATTATTTCGGAGTAAAAAACCGATTTTATGTTATAACCGGTAGGTTTATCCCACCCCTAGTTTACAAGAGCAAATTTTTATAAAATTAGGTGCCATTTATATTTGATATACACTCGCTAAATCCGACCTGGTGCCAGCAAATAATCAAAAAGCTTTGATGTGTTAAATTTTTTGTTTTCTAACAGAAATAAATATTCTAAGATATGATGCAAAAACATGTTAATGTTATCTTTCCAATAGCGATTACTACTCAAAATGTCAAGTATAAAATATCAAGTGCACTGACTGACTTAAAATTATGGGAGTTTTGAAAAAAATATTTTTATATTATGTGTAAGAACCCAATTAATGTGACTTCTTTGTATTTTATAAGTACAATCTGAGATTGATCGGATATATTTCATTCGGTTGATTTCTAGTAGTTTTGGTTACGTGATTTGTGATTTACTTTGACTACAAATACTTATTTATAATTTAGATTGTAAGTTATTGTAAAATATTAAAGAGTTAAATGTACATAAAATAAATAATTTTTCAATTAATTGTCTTTTTATTCCAATATTTGCCATGTATTTAACCCTTTCAGGATCAAAGACGAATGTGTTCGCAAAAAAAATTCGAGCCGGTCGGACCAGAGACAGATGAACATTCAGTGATGGAGGCCTATTAGACCAGGGGATTTGGGGATTTAAAACAAAAAACACCGGAATAAATTGATTTTTAACTACAGGACTTACAACTTTTTGGAATGTGTTCAGGGCCAAATTTTGTTACTCTGTGGTCGCTGAACACGAATACGTCATCAGAGCCGACCCCCCCCAATCCAGTAGCCGACCCGACTACAACCTGGCGAGTAGAGTTAATACTAAGCCACGTCATCTGGAATTTCGACACTAAATTGATGCAAGCAGATTACTCGTAGACCGGGCTGTATCGTCGCCCCCGCTAGCGAAATTATGCTGATTCGATTTTTTGAAGTTATACTTGTTTAGGCGCGATATGAGGGTGATTTTTTATCATTAATCTGCGCGCATGCGCACACCGACAGTATGGTATTAGTCGTTATACGGGCTCTGGGTGTTGAAATGATCTGTCAATAATAATTGTTCAATATGGAGGTAAACAAATGTATAATATATTAGTTTTATTGTTGTGAGGACAGAAACAAAAAAGTTTATAATTGTAATGACTTTAAATAGTTTTTAAAAGCAACAGGTACGTAATAATTGTAAATGTTTCAGTGTCCTAATAAAAAATTTCATAGGTACCTACCTATCATAGTACCATGTACCAATTCATGGTATCATTTCTACCAAAATATATAGTATGTAATACTTTTATTTACATAATTTGATTACCATCAAAATTTCTATCAATATTCACCTAATATACCGTTTTCTTACTCTATGTTTTGTTGTATTTTTTCAATTCTAAATCATTTCAATTCAGAATCAAAATAATTTGATTTAATTCAGAATTGTCAAAAGTTTAATCAGTTTAGTTACTTGATCTTCGCACATGATGACGTATAGTCTCCGTGGATAAGCGTTTAAGGCGAATGAACCTCAACACCAACTGCGCCAATAAGCGGGTTCGAACCCCAATAGAAACTTTTATTTTTTTTTTATACATTTTATGATTGTAAGTATATTTATTATATAATTTTATTTTCAGAAAATACGTATTTAGTTAAAAATTTTCCGAAAATTATTGTTTAGAAATCATTTGCGGCATTTTTCAATGTGTTTGTGTGTGTTTTATTCTTTTAATTTTTGGCACTGTTTTAATAAAAATGTTTGAGAGGTAGTAAGTATAAATTAGTTTAATATTTAAATAAAATATAAATAAAAGTACATATATATTAATTTCGTTTAAATCATATAATAGAAGTATAACTTCTTACGTGCGTACAAAGTACATACACATTCTTTTTTGCACAAACTTACGCAAAAAGAGGTTCTTATAACACATCCATACGGTGCCGTGGTCGAAAAATTGTTTAAACAATTTTTTTAAACAAATTAAAAAAAAATAATTTTTTCATTTCGAAAATTTTTTTAGATAATTTGGGTCATTCTGAGCAAAAAAGGTCTCTTGTCATTTTTTTCTAAAATTGATTGTTGTCGACTTATATGCGATTAAAAATTTAAAAAATGCTTAAATGGCCATTTTCAATGCTTAATAACTCGATTAAAAATTATTATTAGGAAATTCAAAAAGTGACCAAATAAAGTTTCAAACCCCTTTTCTTCAAGGTCCTGAAGAGATTTTTGTCATTATTTTATTACAAAGCTGTTATTTTTAATTATTAACAATTAGCGCTATAGTCCAGGATGTATCGTCGCCCCCCGTTAGTGAAATTATTCCGATTCGAATTTTTTGCACAAACATACTCAAAAAGAGGTCCTTATAACCAGGGGCGTGCAGTCCATGGAAGCAAGGGAAGCATTGCTTCCCTTGGTTTCCGTAGTAATGCTGTACCATCTGAGTAACTGAGATAATTTAAAAAAAATTGAACTAACACATAATAAGCAGGATTTTAAGTTGCGTACGAGAATATTTAATTATGTAGTACAAGCAGCAAGTACCTACCTAATAAGAAAAGACAAACGTATTTTACTCTATTTTTGTCATACAGTAAATAACTAAGCAATGAAATAGGTACCCATACTAGTATAAGCAGCGCTGTATGCTGCATCCTTCCGTACTCGGACCATGATCGTATTTCTACGGTGGTATTCGGAGTTATATCGGCATAATAATCTGATTTTTAAGTTGCTTCTCTCCAGCGACTCAAGCCTATGTAAAAATCATCGGGGTTAGATGGTGAGCGGTGAGTTCAAATTTGGGTCATATCTTTAGCTTATAAGCAGTTTTGTCAATTGCATACGAAGATGTTTTTGGTGAATTTAAATGGGATTTACCAGCATTTGACAATGACGGGCTTCGTTGACTGATTTTTTGAAAGTATGAAGATGGATTTTATTGAAGTATTTATATAAATAAGTACATAGAATTATTTATATTATAAATACTAAATATAAATATTATTTATATAAATATATTATAAAATATGTATTAGTGTTTTGGAAAATGGTGAAAATGTGAAATGTGGGATACAGAAACCATAAATAGCTCGAGAGGATTTTTGGATAGTTTAAAAGATTATTTGAATTTTACTTTATAACTTAGCTTTTTTCAGAAATATTTCCATTCTCAGATAATTTATTTAATGTATTGCAATGCAAGATAAACGAGATTGGTTTCTGAGTAAAAAAATTAGCGTATTTAAAGATATTATTAACAAAAAGAGAGAGATGACTTTGAAAAATGCTCGAATAATATGATGGCAAGAAGTTAAGTTAAGCCTAAAAGGAAACGAATAGGTACGCACTGATAATGTTGGAGATGTCGAATCGTGCTACCGCCAACTATACAATTTACCAGATTTTCGATCAAATATGTCAACGAATGGAAAATAGGTTTTAAGAATTTTGATGACCGAGACTTTCTTTAGCTGTGCAATTTTAATACATTAAAAAAACACATTTTCCTGAAAAACAAACAAAATCTTTGATGCGTCTTTATGGACAATATTTTGACTTGATTTCATTAAGTTCAGAACTAACAGCTTTATATGAGACTGAGGATATTGAGTCTTGACACAAAAAATATTGCCAGTGAGTTACTAATATTTTTTCCACCTACCTCTACCGAAACTATACATTTCCTGACCTGATTGTAGGGAGGAAAGGCGTACCTACTTTTCGTCCCTACGGAGACAAGGTACTTTTACTTTACTCCCTAGGGAGTATACCTAGTAGTATGTATACGTTTTATAAAGGATTTTACTTGTTTTCTTTTCCAATTGAATATAATCTGTTTAAAGAAATGTCACAATATCCACGTTTGTACAAGGAAGTTATAGACAAGTTTTCGAAAAATGGTAGAATAATTGAATTACATTATAAATAGGTGTTTTTACAAATTTTTTTATAAATTGCTTCCCCTGTTTCAAATTTCACCGCACGCCCCTGCTTATAACATATACACAGGGTGCCGCGGTCAAAAATTTTTTTAAACAAATTCACAAAAATAATTTTTTCACTTCGAACAAATTTTTTTTAGATAATTTTTGACATTCTGAGCAAAAAAGGTCTCTTGTGATTTTTCTCTTAAATTGATTGTTGTCAAGTTATAATATACGTGATTTAAAAAATGCGAAAATGGCCACATTACTCGGCAACAATCAATTTTAGAGAAAAATCACAAAAGAACTTTTTTGTTCACAATAACCCAAATTATCTAAAAAAAAAATCGTTCGCAATAAAAAAATTATTTTTGTGAATTTGTTTAAAAAATTTTTCGACCACGGCACCGTCTTATAAGGACCTCTTTTTGAGTAAGTTTGTGCAAAAAAATCTAATCGAAATAGTTTCGCTAACGGGGGCGACGATACAGTTGGACTATAGCGCTAATTGTTAATAATTAAAAATAGCAGCTTTGTAATAAAATAATGCCAAAAATCTCTTCAGGGCCTTGGAAACTTGATTTGGTCACTTTTTGAAATTCATAATAATAATTTTTAATCGAGTTATTAAGCCTTGAAAATGGCAATTTTCGCATTTTTAATCGCATATAACCCTACAAAAATCAATTTTAGAGAAAAATGACAAGAGATCTGTTTTGCTCAGAATGACCCAAATTATCTAAAAAAATATTGTTCGAAATGAAAAAATTATTTTTGTGAATTTGTTTAAACAATTTTTCGACCACGGCACCGCCCGCACCATGTGGATATGTTATAAAGACATCTTTTTGAGTAAGTTTGAGCAAAAAAAATCGAATCGGAATAATTTCGCTAGCGGGGGCGACGATACAGCCCGGTCTATCGGGGTTTTTGGGATTGCTGAACACGAATATGACATCAGAACCAACTCTCGGAGCTCCTAGTGCCCAGAATGACTGCTGTGCACGACATTTGAAATTTCGATGCTTTCCGATACAAAATTTACTGATTGAGAGTACTCAGGTGTTTTGGGGTTGATGAATATGACGTAGGTGAAGTCCTCTGGAGTATCTGGTACCCAGGGTGACGAATAACGTCAACGGCCAATATTATATTATCACGATCAAATTAAGATACAGTAAATCGATCTTAAAATTAAGGAAAATAATTGTCAGTTACAAATTAAATTTATACACTATGAGCATCAAAATTAACGCACCACCTTAAAAATGGGACATTTTTGATGGCTCGTATTTCTTAAACCTGTTCTGCGATTTTAGTGATTTTTTTAGTATATTATAGCTTTCTTCTTCAAGAATATCGACGTAATAATATTGCTAAACAGATAAGTGTAATTGTATACCGGGTGTAACAATGATAATGTGTTTTTTCCTTAAAGTTTGGAACACCCTGTGGAATATTCTAGCGTATATAAAATATTGTTAAAAATATAAATAGAAATAGAAAATACAAATAGAAAAAAAAAGAAGAGAAAAAAAGAATGGAACAACCATATAACCAGAATGGGGGAGACACGTGTGGTCAAAATAGCAAGAGATAAATCACCAGTCGGTAGAAGAAGTATCGGCCGACCGCGCAAAAGATGGAGCGACAACCTTCCATAGAGGTATCAATCCGCCAATGAACAAGCAGAATTGCTTATAAAGAGGAACAAGAAGAAGATAAAATATTGAAATTAAAACTCAACTGTAGCCTTAGGCTTTCTTAACATTTTGCCTTTTGATTCATTCGCTTACGTGGGATAATAAAAAAGATAGGTACTTTAACAACTAGCCATGTTATTTATCAATACAGGGTGTTTCTAAGTGCAAAAACCTTTAAGGGGTAATTTTGCATGAAAAAATAATGACCGTTTATAAATATATGCCCGCTTTGTTTACGAGATACGGGATGTTGAATTTTTTCTTACAAACTGAAGATTTATTTATTGCTCTAAAACTGGTTGAGATATGCAAATGAAATTTGGTAGGTTTTAAGGGGTATTTTTTGGGTTTGCGCATTTTTTGACACACAATCAAGAGTTTTATTAATCATTACCAGAAAAATTGGCGTGCATACGGGATGTATCTAAAATGTTTATACCCGTATGCACGCCAATGGTGAATATAAAATTGTTAATTGTATGTCAAAAAAATGCTCAATAACCCTTAAAACCTACCAAATTTCATTTGCCTATCTCAACCAGTTTTAAAACAATAAATAAATCGACAGTTGAACAAAAAAAATTCAACATCCCGTATCTCGGAAACAAAGCATTTGCGGACATATGTTTATAAAGCAAACGGTCATTATTTTTTCGTGCAGAATTACCCCTTAAAGTTTGTCGCACTTATTTAGAATCACCCTGTATTGATGAATAACATTGCTAGTTGTTAAAGTACCTAACTTTTTTATTATCCAACATAATCGAATGAATCATTGAAATCATTCAAATCGGACGACAGGTTTAGGAAATACGAAACGTCAAAAATGTCCCATTTTTAAGGTGGTGCGTTAATTTTGATGTTTAGTGTATTTTTTATAAAAAATGTAATAACTTTAACATAACAATAACCATTTTAATAAAAATTCAACAAATCCTAAAAAATATTTTTTTTCATCAATTTGAACTCCCGGTCAAAATTTTAGGTGCTTTAGAGATCGGTATCCTGCTAATAAAGTCCTTTTCATGAGCATTTTTCAGTGCGTCACAAATGATAGAAAAAAAGGTAAGTCCGTGATAATACACATTTATAACATTTATTCTAACATATTTTAGTTAAATCTGACAGTTGTCACATTTTATTTTCAAATTGGCATAAAAACAAATCAATTGTGTTTATTGCATTTATAAAATAGTATTTTCTTAGATTTGTATAGTCTTATAAATTGTACAGATTATATTCGTAGATATATTATATAATTCGTAAATAATTTTTTTTTCGATTATAGCGCCATCTATCGGCAACTAGAATAAATGTTATAAATGTCTGTAATCACCGACGTGCCTTTTTTTCTGTCACATACAATTTAATGCGTTAGAAAGAAATCGAAAAACTGTGACGCACTGAAAGATGCTCATGAGAAAAAGAATATTACTATTATAATAATTATACAAGGGGAATCATTGATTCAGTGAGCATATGTTGGGTGAGAAACAGGCGTGAAAACCAGTGTAACCAGCTGCTTGTTTAATCAATGTCCATAGTGTTAGTTTCCTTTTGGGAACTACGTGCATAGGGGGTCACCGTACAGGCAACTCTTACATAACATCTTCTAAAAGTGCCTATCTTCTGGAGATGTTGGCGACCACATTGACCCATCTTATTCTATTTATAGCAGCTAGAAATAAATCAGTTGACGTTAGACAAGTCCACTTCCTAAGATTGGCCAGCCAGGATATACGTCTACGTCCAGGGCCTCTCCTGCCCTCAATCTTGCCTTGTAGAATCAACTGCAGCAGTCGGTATTTTTCATTACGCATAATGTGGCCGAAGTAAGCCAATTTTCTGTTCTTTACGGTGTTAATTATTTCTTTGTCTTTTCTTATCTACATAACATCTGTCTCTGACTCATAACTACATCTATACATAACATCTATAAAACAGCAACTATGACAGTCGAATGGGAAAATAAACAAAACTAATCCCATAGAAATACGTAGAGGCGTAAGACAAAGAGATGTAATGTCCCCAAAACTCTCCACCCTTAGCTCTGGAAGACATCTTTTAAGAACTGGAATGGGAAGACATGGGTATCAACATAAACGGGAAGAATTTCGAATCACCTCAACTATTTCGATGATGTCCTTATTACAACCAACCAAGAAGAACTAGCCACAATGCTGACTCAACTAGCACACGCATCAGAGAAGATAAATATGGTTAAAAATGAACATGAGTAAAACAAAAATCATGACGAATATAACTGGGTCAAATAATCAAAGCTAATAAAGAGAACCAAACAATTGAAGTACAGAGAAGATATATACCATTTATTGGCGTGGGCAGTGTTTGGAAAGTTAAGATGGATATTAAAAAGCACAAAGATACAACAGTACCTTAAAACCCGTGTATTTGACCAGTGCATCCTTCCTGTTCTGACGTATGGCTCAGAAACATCAAACATCGACATTAAGAAAGGCCAAAAAATAGAAATAACTCGGAGAAAAATGGAAAGATCCATGTTTGGGAATGTTTTATGCAATAAAACTAGAAGACAGAAAATCAAACAAATGAATAAGAGAGAAAACAAACAACGTGGAATGAAGTAAACACTTCTGTTGTATGTAGGCATATGAATTTATTAAAAATCCTTAAAATTTATCCACAAGGGAGTGGAAGTACAAAACGTTTTCGGTTAAACTGACCATCATCAGTGTAAACCAGGAAATAAGTGAACCACTAAGATTAAAAAGCAAAAGGGTGAAATTTTGACAGTTGAAAATTTTTTAAGAAAATGTGGTTACTTACGTCCAGTGTACAAGTAATTGTATCTAACCACTTCAATAGGTATAAAAAACTCTACATTACATTATTGTTACATTCTATATTAAAAAGTTGTCGACATTAAGTCGATGTCTTAAGATTTTACAGATCACATGAAAGGGTTTACCCCCTTTTTAAAGTTTTAGAGAAAACAAAGGTAAAAAATGTAACTGAACATATTATTATAACAGGGTTAAAATGGAGATTTGCGGGCCACAATGCGAGACAGGAAGATAAAAGATGGAATGCTGAAATACAAAACTGGAGACCGTGGACAGGAAGAAGAGGAAGAGGAAGACCTCAGATACGATGGAAGGACGATATTGTAAAAGCTGCAGGAACTAACTGGAAAAGCGCAGCCAAGGGCAGACGGAAATGGAAAAATTTGGGGAAGGCCTATGCCCAAAGTTGGATAGAAATGGGCTAAAGAAGAAGAAGGGGGTCACCTTGGGCACTAGGTGTTTCGGGGGTTGGTTCTGATAGCATATTCGTATTCAGCGACCCCAACAACCACCGAGTAACAAAATCTGGTGCTATAATATCCTGATTTTGACATTTTTCATATAATTCGATAGGTGTATAGCTGCAAAAAGTTGCAACTCCATAGGTGTTGTATTAAAAAATCGATTTATTTTGTTCTAAATGCCTTAGTGGTCTATAATACGGGATAGCTACGTTTAAAATAAAACAACACAATATCTATAGAAGCTTTATTGAAACAAAACAATCAGTCCTTGAAAATTTTGTATTTTAAAGAAATTTCAAAGTACCTACAAGATTTTAATTGTCTGGAAGTTGAACTTTACAAACTCCCAATATTATCACACATTACAGTTTGCTAACATTGTTTAAAGATAGGAATTATAATTGAAATATGTTCATTAACATTTTTAAGAGTAAATCAGACCGTTCTCATTTTAAGAGGACAAAATAGATGAACAGTATGGAAGTGTTCTATTAACTTAGTAAAAATGAATTTACTACATATTTTTTTATAATAAATAGTTCTAGTAAAAATATTTAAGAAATATGTGAGAGAACAAGACAAAAGGCATTTGCTAAGTTTCGAAATTTAATTGTTCCAGATTATCTTGTTATACAGTGATAAGCGTGCTAATAACCGGCAAAATAACGCCAAAGATGGAAAACATAATAATCTGTGAAATAAAAAGAGATGAAACTAGTGGAGGTGGGATATTTAGCGATAGCAACCTATAAATTGACTTTAAATTGATATTTTTCCAGCTTTAGACGTATCGGAGGAGTATATATATATCCAGTGAAACTGTCACAGTGGTAGTTGCCAAACTCGTCCGATACGTGTAAGAAGGTAAACTATCAATATAATGTCAATTTATAAGTTTCTATCGCTAAATTTCCCACCTCTACAAATTTCATCTTTGTATTTCACAGCGCATTATGTTTTTCATCTTTTGCGTTATCTTGCCGGTTATAGCACGCTTATCACTGTATAATACTTTTATCGAACACTTTACAAACAAATTATGTATTCATTTGTTAAAGACTCCGATAGGGTGATCAACTTTTTTTCTATATATACTATCAAGTGGATGAATACATTTGATACAGTTCTTTCGATATGTAAGTTCCTTAATATTTAAGTAATCCACGTTTTGTTCTAGGCCTGAATCAATTATACTGACCTACAAAAAAAAATCCGAACACACAGAGAGTAATTCTGCAACTTATCATACCATACAATTTGCAGCTATTTCATGTATCATTGTCGCAAATGGGTTCCAATATTCTGCTTAGGCTACGGCTCCACGGGCTGGAAATTGAAGCTAGCAGTAGCCGCAAAACGAACTTAAGGTTCCGCAGAACGGAATAGGAATAGCCGAACTGTACCGACTACAGGACTTGTGCGTAGTCGGTTCAGTTCGGCTATTCCTATTCCGTTCCGTGGAACCTTAAGCTCGTTTTGCGGCTACTGCTAGCGTCAATTTCCAGCCCGTGGAGCCGTAGCCTTAATATCTTTCTTTCAAAAGTATTAATAAGGATTATTGTCTTTTATGTCATGATCAATGTTTCTACGTTTGTCATATGTAGCTCTTACTCTTGGTCATATGATGGTTTTATATATTTTAAACTTTACTTCTCTGTGGGTCTTTGGATCCAAACACTTGCGACAGAGAGAAGTATGCTTTGTTTGCAAGCATTATCCGTTTCCGTATTTCCTCTTCCTCGCAGCCGTCCTCAGTTATCTTTACATACCCGCAAGTATATGAGCTGTTTTACTACTTCAATCTTAGCGCCGTCTATTGTCAAATTCTGTAAGTTTCGTTGTTTCCTTGCATGTATTTAGTGCTTTAGTTTTAACTACGTTGATGGATAGCCTTATTTCTTTCGAATTTTCTTCAAGCTCTGCATAAACTTCTGTGATGTCTCTTGTGGTTCTTCCCATCAAGTTTACGCGTACATTACAATCTGTTGTAGACTTGTTTATTAAACAATTTTTGGGTTTACTGACATTTTTCTTATACCTACTATATTCCATACATATATTAAACAGAGTCGGAGCCAGCCCATCTCCCTGTTTTATCTGTTTAGATGTCTGAAAGGGATCTGTTAATTGATTTGAACTCGTACTTGCGCTTCTGTGTGAGTCATGGTGGCTTGAACTAACTTTACCAATTTCCTTGGTATGCAAAAAGCTGGTCAATAGTAGACCGTCGTGGTCTGAATCCCGTTTGGTATTCTCCATGATTTGCTCCGTGAAGTGACTTAACCTCCTATTTATGATTCACGGAGGGAGTGTACTGGTCGACGTGATGTCGTATATTGTCCGTCTCCAAAGATCTCTGTCTCTGGTCATTTCTTTTAACTTATGCATAGGTCGATCTATCTTATGTTGGGGATCTTCCTCGTGATCTTCGGCCTTCAACCTTTCCTTATATAATGAGTCTTTTCATGTTTTCTGTGTTTGTTCTCATAACATGTCCAAAGTTTTAGTTGTTGGAGATGGACTTTACTGGGGAGTCGTTGGCTAACTTTTAGCTCTCTTAAAATTGAATTATTTGTCCTATGGTCGGTCAAAGTAATTCGTAGCATTCGTCTCCAACAGAACATTTCAGTGGCGTCTATCTTTCTTCTTTCAGAATTTCTCAGGGTCCAAGATTCACATCCGTAGGTCAGTATTTCCAATATTAGCAGTTGACCGACCTCATCTTTAAGGCTCTTGAAATTTGACAGTCCTTCCATATTGTGGTCATTTTTGCTGTGGCGACTTTTCCTAGATCACATCTACGTTTTATTTCTTCCTGTAGTGATCCTGTGGTTGTGATTAATGATACCAGATATAAGTATGAGCTCACAACCTCAAAACGATCAATTGTGGTTATGTGTGGATGATTGTTATGTAGTCTATCCACATCCACTATCATGATCTTTGTCTTTGATATGTTTAATTGCAGACCAAATATTTGACTTTCGTTTTCAACCAGTCGTATAAGATCAATCAGCTCTGCTTGACTATTTGCAAGAAGGGCTGTGTCATCTGCGAAACGTAGGTTGTTTATTTTATGACCATTTATTGAGATGCCTTTTTCCCATCCTTCAAGTGCTCTTCTCATAATATGCTCCCCATATATATTGAATAATTGTGGAGATAGTGTACTTCCCTGTCTTGACACCCCGTTCTGGATGAAATTCGTTTGAAAGTGTGTTAAGCACTTTAACTGATCCAGTAGTGTGTTCGTATAGTTCAGTTATAAGCGAAATAAGGTGTTGTAGTACGCCTACTTCTTTTAGTATTCGCCATAAGTGCCTCCACTTGACCCTGTCAAACGCTTTACGATAATCTATAAAGCATATGTACAGAGGAATATTGAATTCCCTAGATTTTTCGATTATCTGTCATATTCAACAGGTGTTCTCGAGTACCTCTACCTTTGGTAAATCCAGTTTGCTCTTGTGGAATTTCTCTTTGAAGGAATGTTTTTAGTCTCTCATTGATTATATGTAGCATTATTTTACTGGCATGTCTGGCATGTTATGGAAGCTGCCTTTTTTATGAATTGTCGTTATTGTAGATTTTGTCCAGCCTTCAGGCCATTGTTTAGAATGCCATATTTGGTTACAGAGTAGATGAAGTAATTTTACGCCAGTTTCTTCTGTGGCTTTGAGCATTTCGGCTGTTATCATATTTGGACCTGGTGCTTTATTATATTTGGGCTTACTCATCGCCAGTCTTACTTCATTTTTAAGTATATCAGGTTTTTCTTCCACATTGTCAGGGATTTGGTTAACAGGTTCTCACACAGTTATAACTGACAGAGTAGGGATATGCCTCTATAGTTTTTGTAACTGAGTTTGTCTCTCTTCTTGTGAATTGGGCATTGTAGTTGCTTTTTTACAGTCTTCTGGAATTTCTTCTGTGTGCCACACGTCTATTATTAGTTTATGGAATAGTTGATTTATTACTCTTCATTGCTTTAATGACATCCATTGATGCCAATTGACGAACTCTTACTGGCTATTCGGATTTTTATGTCAGTATAGTTGTCGCATGTATAGATCATAGTCGACTCCTATTTCCTACTTACCTTCTAACCATCTAACCAATACAGCTATTACGTATTGAAAGAAAAAGTAACCTCTTAGTCAATGACGATTTTTTATATTTTTTTTGTTTAATTTTTTAATTTACCTATAGTTTATTTACTAACCTAATTGACCATTATTTTATAAGATCATCCGATCTAAAAAATAATGAATTCCACTTGACTTAGAAAACGGTCTAAACATTTACTCACGTTTGCAAGTAATAACCTGCAAGAATACATACTTTAGCAAATTCCGAGAAACGTATACATCCGTGACAAAACATCTCGTAACGTGACGATTCGTAACCCCATGATTAGTAACGGCGACAGTTCGTAACTACACTACGCTTCAGAGAAAACGAGCACCCCAAAAATGGGTCATTTTTGATGTCTCGAATTTCCTAAACCTTTTGTCCGATTTAAGTGATTTTTTGAATATGTTATAGCCTTATTCTTTAACAATATAGCTGTATTCATATTGTTGCTAGACACGTAAATTGTCGTCGTATACCGGGTGTACCAATCAAACTGTGCTTTTTTCTTAATGTTCACAACACCCTGTGGAATATTCTAGCCTTTACAAAATACTGAAAAACTTAAAACCCAACTATAGCGTCAGGCTTTCTTAACATTTTGTTTTTTGATTCATTGATATGTTAGATAATAAAAAAGTTACGAACTTCAACAACTAGCCATATTCTTCATCAATACAGAGCGTTTCTAAATAAGTGCGACAAACTTTAAGGGGCAATTCTGCATGAAAGAGTAATGACCGTTTGCTTTTTAAAAGTATGTCCGCAAATGCTTCGTTTCCAAGATACGCGATGTTGAATTTTTTCTTACAAACTGACGATTTATTTATTGCCCTAAAACCGGTTGAGATATGCAAATGAAATTTGGTAGGTTTTAAGAGGTAGTTATTGCGCATTACAATTAAGAATTTAAAAACACCATGTATTGACGAAAAACAAGGCTAGTTGTTAAAGTACCTAACTTTTTTATTATCCATCATAAGCGAATGAATCAAAACAGAATGTTAAGAAAACCTGAGGCTATAGTTGGGTTTTAATTTCAGTATTTTATAAAGGCTAGAATATTCCACAGGGTGTTGTGAACATTAAGAAAAAAGCACACATTGATTGGTACACCCGGTATACAACGACAATTTACCTGTCTAGCAACAATATTATTACAGCTATATTGTTAAAGAATGAGGCTATAACATATTAATAAAATCACTTAAATCGGACAAAAGGCTTAGGAAATTCGAGACATCAAAAATGACCCATTTTTTGGGGTGCCCGTTTTCTCTGACGGGCAGTGTATAACTATTATTTGTAATGTCAAAATAGAATTGTTCTGTTTATTTTTGTTAACGAAACATTTGGATAATAGCCAATTTGTATTGGAATCAAACAGCTGACATCAGAATTAACAACCAGACATCTGAAGAAATTCCTATTCTGAAAGGAGTTAGACAAGGTTGCGTGCTCTCCCCGCTTCTGTTTAATTTGTATGCAGAAAAGATCTTCAGTGAAGCAGTAGAAGACAGGACAGACGGTACAATTGCCAATAGAATAGTCATCAACAATCTGAGATACGCTGATGACACAGTTCTGCTAGCAACAGACAGGGATGATTTGCAGGCACTCCTACATTCAGTTAGGGACCAACAAATAATAAGCCAACAAATGGGTCTGAAAATAAACAAAGAAAATCCACTGGATGGTCATCAGCAAAAACCAAAATATAGCTAATAACTTAGCAGATAGGATAAATGGAGACATGGTGCAGTACTAGCATACAAGTATTTAGGCTGCTGGGTGAATAACAAATGGGACTTATCACAGGAAATCAAATGCAGAATAGAGCAAGCGATAACATCATTTAGGAAAACGCAAAAGGTACCAACCAACAGAGAGCTAAAAATTACGCTAAGAATACGCTTATTACGCTGCTATGTGTTCAGCATTTTGTTTCATGGAATGGAAGCATGGACCCTTACGGAAACAATGTGCTTCTTCTTCTTCAGGTGCTGTACCTACGCTAATAACTTAGCAGATAAGATAAATGGAGACATGGTGCAGTACTAGCATACAAGTATTTCGGCTGCTGGGTGAATAACAAATGGGACTTATCACAGGAAATCAAATGCAGAATAGAGCAAGCGATAACATCATTTAGGAAAACGCAAAAGGTACCAACCAACAGAGAGCTAAAAATTACGCTAAGAATACGCTTATTACGCTGCTATGTGTTCAGTATTTTGTTTCATGGAATGGAAGCATGGACCCTTACGGAAACAATGTGCTTCTTCTTCTTCTTCAGGTGCTGTACCTACGCTAATAACTTAGCAGATAGGATAAATGGAGACATGGTGCAGTACTAGCATACAAGTATTTCGGCTGCTGGGTGAATAACAAATGGGACTTATCACAGGAAATCAAATGCAGAATAGAGCAAGCGATAACATCATTTAGGAAAACGCAAAAGGTACCAACCAACAGAGAGCTAAAAATTACGCTAAGAATACGCTTATTACGCTGCTATGTGTTCAGAATTTTGTTTCATGGAATGGAAGCATGGACCCTTACGGAAACAATGTGCTTCTTCTTCTTCAGGTGCCGTACCTACCCTAATAACTTAGCAGATAGGATAAATGGAGACATGGTGCAGTACTAGCATACAAGTATTTAGGCTGCTGGGTGAATAACAAATGGGACTTATCACAGGAAATCAAATGCAGAATAGAGCAAGCGATAACATCATTTAATAAAATGCAAAAGGTACCAACCAACAGAGAGCTAAAAATTACGCTAAGAATACGCTTATTACGCTGCTATGTGTTCAGTATTTTGTTTCATGGAATGGAAGCATGGACCCTTACGGAAACAATGTGCTTCTTCTTCTTCTTCAGGTGCTGTACCTACGCTAATAACTTAGCAGATAGGATAAATGGAGACATAGTGCAGTACTAGCATACAAGTATTTCGGCTGCTGGGTGAATAACAAATGGGACTTATCACAGGAAATCAAATGCAGAATAGAGCAAGCGATAACATCATTTAGGAAAACGCAAAAGGTACCAACCAACAGAGAGCTAAAAATTACGCTAAGAATACGCTTATTACGCTGCTATGTGTTCAGAATTTTGTTTCATGGAATGGAAGCATGGACCCTTACGGAAACAATGTGCTTCTTCTTCTTCAGGTGCCGTACCTACCCTAATAACTTAGCAGATAGGATAAATGGAGACATGGTGCAGTACTAGCATACAAGTATTTAGGCTGCTGGGTGAATAACAAATGGGACTTATCACAGGAAATCAAATGCAGAATAGAGCAAGCGATAACATCATTTAGGAAAATGCAAAAGGTACCAACCAACAGAGAGCTAAAAATTACGCTAAGAATACGCTTATTACGCTGCTATGTGTTCAGAATTTTGTTTCATGGAATGGAAGCATGGACCCTTACGGAAACAATGTGCTTCTTCTTCTTCACGTGCCGTACCTACCCTAATAACTTAGCAGATAGGATAAATGGAGACATGGTGCAGTACTAGCATACAAGTATTTAGGCTGCTGGGTGAATAACAAATGGGACTTATCACAGGAAATCAAATGCAGAATAGAGCAAGCGATAACATCATTTAGGAAAATGCAAAAGGTACCAACCAACAGAGAGCTAAAAATTACGCTAAGAATACGCTTATTACGCTGCTATGTGTTCAGAATTTTGTTTCATGGAATGGAACCATGGACCCTTACGGAAACAATGTGCTTCTTCTTCTTCACGTGCCGTACCTACCCTAATAACTTAGCAGATAGGATAAATGGAGACATGGTGCAGTACTAGCATACAAGTATTTAGGCTGCTGGGTGAATAACAAATGGGACTTATCACAGGAAATCAAATGCAGAATAGAGCAAGCGATAACATCATTTAATAAAATGCAAAAGGTACCAACCAACAGAGAGCTAAAAATTACGCTAAGAATACGCTTATTACGCTGCTATGTGTTCAGAATTTTGTTTCATGGAATGGAAGCATGGACCCTTACGGAAACAATGTGCTTCTTCTTCTTCACGTGCCGTACCTACCCTAATAACTTAGCAGATAGGATAAATGGAGACATGGTGCAGTACTAGCATACAAGTATTTAGGCTGCTGGGTGAATAACAAATGGGACTTATCACAGGAAATCAAATGCAGAATAGAGCAAGCGATAACATCATTTAGGAAAATGCAAAAGGTACCAACCAACAGAGAGCTAAAAATTACGCTAAGAATACGCTTATTACGCTGCTATGTGTTCAGAATTTTGTTTCATGGAATGGAAGCATGGACCCTTACGGAAACAATGTGCTTCTTCTTCTTCACGTGCCGTACCTACCCTAATAACTTAGCAGATAGGATAAATGGAGACATGGTGCAGTACTAGCATACAAGTATTTAGGCTGCTGGGTGAATAACAAATGGGACTTATCACAGGAAATCAAATGCAGAATAGAGCAAGCGATAACATCATTTAGGAAAATGCAAAAGGTACCAACCAACAGAGAGCTAAAAATTACGCTTATTACGCTGCTATGTGTTCAGCATTTTGTTTTATGGAATGGAAGCATGGACCCTTACGGAAACAATGTGCAAGAGCAGAGAATTGAGACTTTTAAAATGTGGGCTTACCGCAGAATATTGAGGATATCGTGGATGAACAGAGTGACAAATCAAGCGGTAATGCAGCGGCTAAACAAATAAAGAGAAGTACTGAATATCATAAAAAGAAGAAAACTAAAGTACTTTGCCCACGTGATGAGAAATCCTAAATATGAAATGTACATGTAATTATCCAAGAAAATATAGAGAGAACTCTCCATGTAGCAGTAGTTTACTAGTTTAAAGTGAAAATTTAAGAATATATTCTTTAGTTGTAATATTAACAAGAATATAAATAGTATGCAAAAATATATGTGAAATATATTTATAAAGAAGTGGTCTTAAAAAAATACCACTACTTTTAGTGTAGAAAAGTATGCAAAATACATTCACTGAATACATTAAGTAATGCTAATTTTGCTAAAAAAAAATAAATGTTGCCGTTACGAATAGTTGTAGTTACGAACTGTCGATGTTACGAATTGTCCGTTACCATCTGTGGGGTTACTAACTGTCGCGTTACGAGATGTCATGGAACCGTATACATCATAAATATGTACTTGTCCAAAAGAATTTTCAATGCATGAAGTAGTAGAAAACGTTTATAAAAAGTACAAAAAACTGACTTTTGCATATGATCACAGAAATGTCAATAAATATGGCTTCAAGATTACAATTGTGCTGAGCTTGGGAAATTTCAAAAGACTTGTTCATACATAGCAGTGGTATTATTAAATACTATGTTCACAAGCTTTTTTATTAACAGATTTTAATAATTTTAGTCGATATCGATATTAGTACCTATAGTTATTAAGGTAGTAGGATAAATTAAGATTGTTAATATACATAAATTATTTCAACCATTGTATAATTTTTTTATATTGTCCCTGTAAGTAGATTTAGAAATATATAAATTTTCTAAACGCATTGTAATAGTACGAGTAGATATTTACGGATAAGATGTGTAACTTTCAATATTTTCTATTTTTTACAGTTAGTTTACAACTACTATTCGGTCTTCTTCTTCTTCCGTCTGGTTGGTATTCGAGTGCCTGTCTGGTTATATTATTTTGGTCTTTCCTTAGTGTAGGTATGTCCAATCCATTCCCATTTCCTTCTTTTAATCGTGACTGTTTGTTATTTTTTCTTTTGTTCTCCATAGTTCTGCGTTTATTATTTTATCAGGCCGGTATTGTTAGGATTTTTCTTAACGATTTATTTATAAAGGTTTGTATTTTTTGGTAATTGATTCTTCCTGTTACCAAGATTCTGCGCCATGCAATAATACACTCTTAATGCAGCTGCTAAATATTTTGATTTGATTAATTCCCATATGAATCGCTTATTTATGAAAGGATATAAGTCACTATTTTAGGTAAATTGAGATTATGACAAAAATTTGTGTTCAATACTTATATCTAGCGTTTAGTCATAAAAGAATATAAGTCTAGTCTTCAGTAGGTACTGTTGATAGGTAAGTAGTAAATAGAACGTTCCATTTATTTATGAAAAGATATAAGTGTCATTGACTTATATCGTTTCATAAATTTGCCAAACGCAAACTCAATCGCATGGATAGGCTGCATACACCAATGGAAGTTTTTGAAGCAATCTGCAGTTCTGCAAAGAGGCAGAAATTTACTGTACGAATGGTCAGAACTAATGACATTTTGAATTTTAAAAATTGGTGGTCCAAATATTACAAAAAAACGTGCCATTTTGTTGAAACTTCCGCTACATCTATTCAACGTTCACAAAGGAGTCATTCGCCAGTTCCAGCTTTATGGAGTTCCGCTACAATCACAATACAAAAAAGGACTTGTTGAAGCATTGAAGTTTATCGATGGAGCACTAACCAGTTCCTTTGTTCTAAAAAGTCATAACAACGAAAATGTTCAACTTCCAAAGGAACGAGCTTATCCTATGGAAAAAATTCCAATTAACATAAAAATCATTGATATTCAAAAGATTACTAGGTGTCTTCCAGAATATTATCAAGAATTTTATGAGGAAATAATTGGTTGGCCAACCACTGAAGTGGAAAGTACTGAACGTATGAGTATTTTATAAAAAACTGCTTTTAATTTTTTTTTAGTTTAAAATATTTCTTGTGTTAATAACTGGTAATAAAGTTGGCCAATAAACGTTTTTTTTGTTAATTTCGATCAATGCGACCAAAAATAATAGTTTAGACATTTTTTTTTAAATTAATTCGTGAAAAGATGTAAGTCAGACGAATAAAATATTGAATAAAATATCTATTAATTAAAAAAATCAATATACATACAATATTGTTATCAAACTTATAATAAACAAATAAATATTCCAGAAAAAATCACAAATTTTTTATTTGTTTCAAATATAAACAATTTTTTAAAATTATCTCAAAACTTCATTATTGTGACTTATCCTTTCATAAATAAGCGATTCATATATAGCGTGTGTTCCACATTTTATTGAAGGAGTTATATGCATTTTGTGCCTTTACTATTCTTTTTTCTACATCTGCTCTACTACCCCATTTTTCTCCACAATGTATCCCAGATATGTAAAGTTATCTACTTTCTTTATGTTTTTCAGTTGCTTTACTTTTAGTCTCCTGCCTGCAGTTTTTTAAGAGTTTCGTTTTTTTTTTTGTACTTAAAGCTAATTACATTGAACTATTTTGCAAGCTTGTCGATCTTCTTCTGCGTATGATTGCTGTGTTCAGTTTGGAAACAAATATCGTCTGACTAGTTGTGTGTTCTACTTGATACCTGTTTATAATAGTGTCGGGGACAGTACGGATCCTTGTTTACCTCCGCTTTGTACAGGTATATATTCTAGCATTTCTCACGTATGTTCCAGTCTGACTCTGTATCGCTTGTAGGTACCTGATCAGATTGATAAATTTCATCGGTAGTCTATATAGTTTCAAAATCTTCCACATTTACTCTGTTTATATTTTCGAAGGCCTTTTCGAAGTCAATAAACATTGTATTTATATTTCTTTGCCATTTGCTAGCTCGTTCAAAGGTAATTCTTAGAGCACAAAAATATGGTCGATAGTGGAGCGTTTAGCGCGAAAATATGCTTGGTTGCTTCTTTAGTTTCTAGTCCAGCTCTGGCTTCAGTCTGTTCAATATGATCTTGGACATTATTTTGGATGTTGAGCTCAGCAGTGTTATTGCTCGCCAATTCTCGCATCTACTTAAGATCGACCTTTTTGGTATCTTAACAATTACACCCTCGTTAAATTTCTTTGGTAACTCCTCATCGGCCCATATCATGTTAACTTCCTTTTTCTTCTTCATGTGCCTTGTCCTTTGCGGACGTTGGCTATCATCATAGCAATTTTAATTTTGTTTGCGGCGTTTCTGAATAACTTTCACCTATTATAATCTCGTTTTTTCCACAAGCTTGTATCAGTCGACTTCTATTATTATTTCTTTCTTCTAACCCTTAGTTTCCCATAACTGATTTATGTCCTGTATTACCATTCCATATAATTTTAAAAACCGCTTTAAAATAGGCAATTTTTTTTTCATGAAAGATTAAAATCTTTGATATTTAATAACCCAACAAATAAATATTGATTTATTTTAATAACTTTATATAACAAATTTTGCTTAGAATTTATCCCTCTATCGATTTATCAGGTTATTTTTAATAAAAAAAATTTCACCCCCGAGAAGGGGTGGCACGCACCCCCAGGAAAACAGCGCAAGTTGGCACCATGTCACTTTTGTTGAGGTATCCTCTAACTACTCAATAATTTTCATGAAAATCGATGGAGGTTCAACGAAATTCGAGGTGAAAACTTTCAGTGACTACTAATCGCTGGTACCTATGATTAATGTGATTCCTAATACATTTCCAGTGAAAATAATAACTCTTTGATAAGTGTTGGCGATACAATTCTTTTTATATGCGTGTCCGCGAAGATTATAACTCCCAAAATATTTATAAAGAAAAGATGTAGTTCATAATAGATGCCGACGAAAACAATTATTTCCCTTTCTGTTTCTGTTTCTACCGACGAAACAAGTATTTCTGAGAACTTTTTAGTAATTATAATTTTCGTGGACCCAAAAACAGAAATGATGTTTTTTGCTGATACTCCTCAAAAAATAAGTTTTTTCGCTAACACTTTATTAGGGATTATAATTTTCACAATCATATAATCGAAAATAATATTTTTCGCGGCGTTCATTGAAAGTTCTACTCTTACCGGCATTTTTCGGAGTTAGGTATACTTTTCGTAGGCAGCGGCGTAATATGGTAAATTATGTATATCACTTAATTTACCCTACTTCAGGAACTTATTAAAAACAAAAAATTAAAAGTAAAAAAAATTATATATTTGATAACTTTTCCACAAGTAACAAGATATAAACGAGATATAATGCGATAAAACATGTGTATTTTTAAAATAAAAAGAAACTAATATTCACGAAATGCATCACAATTTATATACATTTATTAAAAATGAAATCATATCCTATATACATTTTTAATTTTTACAACTTAAGAGTTTAGACAAGGAAACTCCAAAGTAGGTATAAAATCTACAAAAACTGATATTTTCGGCATATATCCGGCTCCGTATTTGTACGAACTGCATGAGATTTATATATTTAAATCAATGATTTTTTAGTACGCGACGACACAGCACCAATCAGAATTTAGCACTTATAGCTCTATATATTTTATATAATCTTTGGAATGGTCAAAAATAGATCCGTCCGTCTGACATTTGTGGATCTTAAGAAGGCCTATGACTTGATACCTAGAACCAAGCCACGGGAAGCCATCAAAGTTCCACGAATATTAATAAAAACAGTAAAAGCACGCTACAAGAATAGCGAAGTAGCTGTCAAAATGGCAATAGAATATGCAGTCCATTTAAGACGACAATGGGACTACTACAGGGCTGCTCCATATCTCCTGCCTTGTTCAAAATATTCCTGGCAAAAAACCTAAAACCATTGGAAAAGAAAGTGCGAAGGAATGGCGTACCAATAAAAAACGAATACATAAACTTACGTGCATAGAAATCGGCCCACTTAAAGATTTGGTCATTTTTGATGTCTTATATTTCCTAAACCTGTTGGCCGATTTAAGTGATATTTTGAACATGTTATAGCCTGATCCTTTAGCAATACCACTGTAATAATATTGTTGCTAAACGGGCAAATTTTCATTGTATACCGGGTGTACCAATTAAACTGTGTTTTTTTCTCAAAGTTAACATCATCCTGTGGAATATTCTAGCATTTATAAAATACTGAAATTAAAACCAACTATAGCCTCAGATTTTCTTAACATTCTGTTTTTTTATTCATTCGTTTATGTTGGATAATAAAACAGTTAGGTACTTTAACAACTAGACATGTTCTTCATCAATACACGGTGTGTCTAAATAAGTGCGACAAACTTTAAGGGGTAATTCTACATGAAAAAATAATAACAGTTGGCTTTATAAACGTATGTCCGCAAAAAATGTTTCGTTTCCAAGATAAGGGGTGTTGAATATTTTCTTACAAACTGACGATTTATTTATTGCTTTAAAACCAGTTGAGATATGCAAATATAATTTGGTAGGTTTTAAGAGATAGTTATTGCGGATTTTTTGACATAAAACTAAAAGTTGTATATTCACCATTAGCGTGCATACTGGTAATATGATCGGTCATAATACACGTATGCGCGCTAATGGTGAATATTAAATTCTTAATTGTATGTCAAAAAATGTGCAATAACTACGTCTTAAAACCCACCAAATTTCATTGACATATCTCAACCGGATTTAAAACAATAAAATAAATCGTCAGTTTGTAAGAAAAAATTCAAAATCCCGTATCTCGGAAACGAAACATTTGCGGACATACGTTTATAAAGCCAACTGCCATTATTTTTTCACGCAGAAATACCCCTTAAAGTTTGTCGCACTTATTTAGACACACCGTGTATTGATGAAGAACATGTTCAGTTGTTAAAGTTCCTAACTTTTTTATTATCCAACATGAACGAATGAATAAAAAAACAGAATGTTAAGAAAGCCTGAGGCTATAGTTGAGTTTTAATTTCAGTATTTTATAAATGCTAGAATATTCCACAGGGTGATGCGAACTTTGAGAAAAAAACACAGTTTGATTGGTACACGCGGTATACAATGAAAATGTACCTGTTTAGCAACAATATTATTACAGTGGTATTGTTAAAGAATCAAGCTATAACATGTTCAAAAAATCACTTAAATCGGCCAACAGGTTTAGGAAATATGAGACATCAAAAATTACCAAATTTTTAAGTGGGCCGATTTCTATGCACGTAAGTTTACATGAGGCCCCTAGAACACAAAGAGTATGACATGTTATTGAAAACATGCTAAGTAGACCCTATCTAGATTTTTTAAATTTGTCTAGAATTTTAAACAAAGTTCACTTTGTACACCCCAAGAGGTGTAAGTGCTTTGAAGTAAGGTGCTAGGGGGTTCTAAGGGCCTCATATTATACACTAAGTTTTGCTGATGGCCCAATAGTAATTGCACAAGACGAAGATGAATTCCTAACAACCGAGAATACAGAAATAAAACCACTGGAAATAGACGAAGGTAAACAAATCAAAGGAACAGGCCAGGACAAGTATTTAGGTTTCATAATATCAAACAAAAAAAAAACAAACTGAAGAAGATATAAAAAATAGAGTAGGACAAACAAGAGACATACGAAGATTGAAGCCGATACTGTGGAATAAGAACCTCAGTATAAAAATAAAAGAATATATAACACCATGACAAGAAGCATCCTGACTTATGGGTGTGAAAATTGGATAATAAATAAGAAATCCAAAAACAAAATAAGCGCAACAGAGATGGAATTTCTAAGGAGAAGCTGTAAGCTAATAATTTCACGTATGTACCTACATACCTTAATTATTGTACATTTAAAACGAACTAACTCATTCTCTTGTAAAACGTACAAATACGTGTCGGATTAAAAGACTAACATGTACATTTAATTATTTTAAAATTTCACAGTGACTAATAGATCAGGTTCATTCCACAATTCACAAATATTTAATATTTCTACGTCATACTCATAAACTACAAATTAATTATACGATAATGGAAGTTTTTACTTGTTTTTTTTTTATTTCATTTAACATTATACGCGTTAGCAACATCCATTTATCAGAATTTTGGTAAAACGTGAATTGCTCTAAAATCTTAAAATCACTTTATTTTCTCCCTGTACTTACTTTGAGAAATTACTTGTTTACCTCCTAAATATTTTATTTGTGGCTTATACGAACAGTGATTTAACAGATACAACAATTTTCAAATGACGCGTTTGGTGTTGATAAAAAACCTTTTAATTTATTTATAAATATTTAGATACCCTGAAAAATCTCGTGGGATAGCCAGAAAAACCAGAAAAAAACTTCCATATAATAATATACAACGTAGGACATGAAAGAATTTTGAAGAGTTCGATTTACAATGCAGAAATCGTTATTGAGACTAAAAATGAATACCGAAAGATTATTTGGCAAGTTTAGAGATGTAATATTTGTTTATATTCATTTAATTACCAAAGATACATGTATCTTATACAGCATTTAAGAGTAAGTTCATTTAAAAGCTTATTGGTTACCTTCTCAAAGCATAACATAAGAATATAATAAACTTGTAGTAATGTAGATAAAAGGCATTATATTTAATTTCGATTCAGAGATCATTACCATCTTTCTATGGACCATTTCGAACTCTGTTGTTCTCATCAGGAAAGCAAATGTAATGATGCTCAACTGATGATGATGAGAGCATCATTACAGTTGCTTTCCTGATGAGAACAAAAGAGTTCGAGATGGTCCATAGAAAGATGGTAATGATCTCTGAATCGAAATTAAATATAATGCCTTTTATCTACCCACGGTTTTACTCACGTATCGAGTACTAGGAAGCAGATTTGTTGATCTTTACCTCGGTGAATTGATATGTTGTGGAGTGCAACTATGTAGACTCCTAATGTCTCTACATTCATCACCCTTTTCCTTGCAATTTTTAGAAGGATGGGAATAGGTATAAGAGAGAATCTGTTTCCGAACTAAGAAATCCAAAGATTTTATTATTTTTAAACATTTATTTGTTTGAAAATGCAGTCTTTTGGGTTTCGACATTTTGTAGTAATGTATTCTGTATAATCTGCAATATATTCATTTTTAGGGGTAAAAACTTTGCCTACGTAACCTTATGTACAACGTTGTGCACTTTTTTAAAACAAAAAAAGAAAATGAGGAAAACTATACCGGGAAAATGACCAAAGATTGGCTAATATCCGAGTTCATCCCAATACCCAAAAAACCCAACGCAATGAAATGTGCGGAATATAGGACGATCAGTTTGATTTTAAAAGTATTTTTGCGAGGAATTCAAGAACGTGTCTACAAAAAACTAGACGATAGTATAACAGGAAACCAACTGGGATTTAGCAAAGGCTTTGGCACTAGAGAGGCATTATTTACTATTCAATCACTCATAGAATGGTGTCGAGATGTCAACTGTGACGTATCATATGCCTGGTCGACTTTGAGAAAGCCTTCGACAAAATACACCACGAAAGGCTTGCAAACATATTACGGAACACAGAAATAGATGATCAGGATGTGAGAATCATTATAAATTTATACCGATATCAGAAAGCCATAATTCGAGTAGACCAACAAAATCTAAAGAGATTCCAATAAGAAGATGAGTACGACAAGGATGTGTACTATCCCCTCTACTTTTTAATATGTGCGCAGAAGAAATGTTTAAAGAGGCACTAGAAGACACCAATGAAGGCATATCAATTAACGGTACATTAGTGAATAATCTCAAATATGCAGACGATACAATACTCATTGCGGACAGCAATGGGACAGAAGGGCAAATTTTGGTTAATCGCACTACGCAATTCTGCGAGACGTATGGAATGACTCTGAACACAAAAAAAAAACAAAAATCATGATTGTCAGTAAGAACAAGATTGAAGACGAATCAATCTACGTTAAAGAAGAAGCTTTAGAGAAAGTACCCAGATATTTGGGACGTGAACTAAATGTTAAATGTTTGGGATGTGAACTTAACATTTTTCTTTTTTCAGAAAAATTACCAAGACCAAATGTTAATCTATAAGAACAAGTAACTCAAGTGAATGATCAAGAAAAAAGTGAATTTAATGAAGAGAATCAATTCATATTGTAATTAACTATTTAGATGGGAAATAAGCCACAATTAAATTGAAAAAATAATTTTATTAACGTTTCGACGCCCAAATCGGGTGTCGTCAAAATACAAAATACTACTAAAATAAACAAAAATGTTGTTGCTTAGTAAAAAATTCTTCTAATAATTTATTTAATCTGACTCATTTATATTGGCAATTCAGACGTATATTATACATTTTAAAGTAGAAGACTTTAAAATGATATCGGCAATATTTATGAGTTGCGTTCCTGGGACGACTTTACTAAAAGATAGTTCATTCGATTACATGAAATCAATCCCAACTCAAGAATATCCGTCACAAAAAAATCATAGCATGTGATCTGTCTTTAAAAAGACAACCAAATGCAACGATGACAGTAAATTCTCGCATTAGACATTCCATAGTAAATCACGATGGAAAACCTGGAAAAAACCTCGTGATACTATCCCGACATCGTAAGTATTTGGTCTTACATTTAATTTACTTTCACAAATGAAACCAATTGTGTCGCAAATTCCTCGGTAGAATGCAGTAGGATGTGGTTACCCATACTGAAAGAGGAAGTCAATAGAAAGAAAATACCACGATCAGTAAGTCAACAACATACGAGTTAGTACATATTTTATATTTTAGTATTACTTATTGTATATCTATGTATCCTGTGGGAGTTTTATATCTATGTATAGATATGGATATGGATACTGTATATCTATGTATTATTAATATTAGTTATAATTTAAACATATTAAAGTCAGAATTTGGTATTAGTTTTTGAAAGTAAATTAAATGTAAGACCAAATACTTATGATGTTGGGATAGTATCACGAAGTTTTTTCCTGGTTTTCCCTCGTGATTTACTATGGAATCTCTAACGCGAGAATTTTACTGTCATCGTTGCATTTGGTTGTCTTTTTAAAGACAGATCACATGCTATGATTTTTTTGTGACGGATATTCTTGAGTTGGGATTGATTTCATGTAATCGAATGAACTATCTTTTAGTAAAGCCGTCCCAGGAACGCAACTCATAAATATTGCCGATATCATTTTAAAGTCTTCTATTTTAAAATGTATAATATACGTCTGAATTGCCAATATAAATGAGTCAGATTAAATAAATTATTAGAAGAATTTGTTTACTTAGCAACAACAATTTTGTTTAATTTAGTAGTATTTTGTATTTTGACAACGACACCCGATTTGGGCGTCGAAACGTTAATAAAATTATTTTTTCAATTTAATTGTGGCTTATTTCCCATTTAAATAGTTAATCATAAAAAAGCCACAAGGAAATAGCTTCAGAACGACAATTCATATTGTAAATATAATGAACAAAGTATTACTGAGATCTGTATTAACATAATATTGCTATTCGAATACACTTTATAACACAAGTAGTTGTGGTATTAGATTTAAATTACTTGCATCAACTTTATTAATCAATCATTATTATTATGGGTTTCCCTTGACAACACCAAACATCTTGGTAAAATCATTATGACGGTTTTGTATACATTTATTGTCGTTGTTTAAGCAATATTTATGTATATTCCAGTATTCTAACGTCTTAATCCCTTCTGATAGGTGTACATACAACTCGAAAACCATGGCTTAAATGAGTGAATTACAAATTGTGGCCACACCCACCCTCTTGACCAGATTTAGCACCATTTGACTTCTTAACTTTAGACAATCTTGGAAAATTTAAATCAAACAAATAGGTGAGAGCAGCCCTTTCACTTCAGAAATGTGATTCACTAATTAAAAGAATCCTGGAATAAGTCTATTGAAACTCAGAGAGATTTTATTGAATAACGAAATAAACTTAAAAACGATGTTATATCTCCATCTATTTATGCTTGCTATGCTAAAAAACCCGCTAAAACAATTAAAAATAAAAAGGATCCATGCAGATTGATTGAACAAATATTGCTTTAGCACTTTTTAAAATAAATATTATTCTGCGATGTTCGCTATAAAAGTGAAAACCGTCATAATGACGTCACCCGTCATTTATTATTATTTATTAACTTTATTATTTGAATTTGACAAGATATTGAGCAACGGACAACTAGAAAAAGTTGTTAGAGACGATTCATTAATTTATTTAGGCGTATCTTCAATTTAAGTATATTTAACAACGTTTAAAAAATGATGCGACAAAAACTATACAGTAGTTACGTATGAGTCAACTATAAGTCATAAGGAGTGTATCAGATTAAATGTATGTTTCAAGATATGGCATTAAAATGACATATAGTTGAACAAATAATTACTTCCCAAGGTTTTTTTAAGTCGCAAAAACCTCAGTTTTCATTAGACTATATGAATATTTTCACTATCTTAGGTAATAAGATAATTAGAAGCAAGCCACAGAGTCTTGGCTCGAGAGTTTATGTAAATAAATGGAAAACCTCAAAAAACACGACAGTTTCAACCTCCATAACAAACTTAAATATACCTTTGGAATTAAAAAACTGAAAATGCAGACCCAAAAAATTTTGATCACGAACTAGAGTGCAAAAAATGAGAGAGATACATCAGTGACCTACCTGATACTACCTGTGCCAACCAGTTGGATAGAGGTCCCAGTCTATTGAAATCAGAAGACAGAAAAACAATGCAGCAAGCCAAAAAGAATAAAGCACCTGTACCAGCTCAAATCCCTGCTGAGCTACTTAAACTTTTGGACGAGGAAAACATTACCTACTTAACCACTTTCTTTAACAAAATTTATAACGAAGGCAAAATATCCGATGATTGGTTGGAGTGACTGTTTATAACATTACCAAAGAAAAGCAGGCCCACCAAATGCAGCGACTTTATTCTAATCAGTTTGATGAGCCACACAGGTATTGAAACCAATGACCCAATTGAAACCTCAATACTCTGGGTATTGGGACCGTGCAAGTTCGGCAAAGCGACACCTATTTCTACGCTCTGCAACTTTATTCGCACTTTTAATTATATTGGCCAATTATATTAGTCCTGGTTACTGGATAATTGTCAAGGCCATAGTCCAAAAAAATAATAAGAAGAAAAATAAGATTCAGGTTATGTTATTAAAACGTAAACAATTGTATGTAGTAAATAAAATAAGTTATTAAAATGCAGTACTGCAAGCAAAATACAATTAATTAAATTTACCTTTATATAATAATTGCATATCATATCAATATTGTGGAGCAACATATAATTTTTCTTCTTCAATGACAGTAGATATGAAAATGTACATCAATTTGACAATTTCAATTGACAATATGAATTATTTAAGAAAGTTGCAATATTTCTCCACTATTCGCGCACGATCGTTTCTCAATTGCCTTCCAAGTACTTGCACACCGCGAATTGAGATTTTGAAGAGGAAGAGCAGACTAAATAGGGGAAAAACTGGAAGAGAAGAGATTTAAGATACTAATGAAGAGTGGCTTAGCTCAGAAGAACAAATCGAATAGGCAGAGAGACACTAAATCTCAAGTGAGTATTCGGGCTAGCTTCAATACACTGAATATTGGCTTTGAGATATAAAATCAGAGAGATGGGATAATGAAATGATAGAAACAAGGATGAAAATGAAACTTGTTAATACCAAAAATTGAAGGCAACTAGATAAGAACGATGGAAATAGAATGATATGAAAAGTACGACAAGGAGAGAAGAAGAAGGGCGCCAACTTGAGAAGACAGCTCGGCTTTCTGGGCCGAGAATTTGAAAAGCTCGAGGTTTTTGAAGTAACGAACGACAGGAAATAAATGACGCTTGATACAATGACCTGAAATACAAAAATACTCGATATTTACCTAGGATACTTACTCACAGGATACTTTTACGAATTATACAAAACCGAGTATTCCTTTTGTGCGAAAGCAGAATAGTTAATAAGCAATTTGGATTTAGAAATGGTCTAGGAACTAGAGGCACTATTTTGTATGCGCGTTCTCTTACAAAAAAGTTGTGAGTTCCGAAAGAACGTTTATGTTTTGTTTCATCGACTTCGAGAAGACATTCAACCGAGTACCTACAATACAATACACTTTTCGATTGTCTACGGGCAGCAGAACTTGACCACTAGCAACTTGACAACTAGCCTCTATCCAAATTGGAGATAGTCGTACTGAAAAGCTATCTATCAAACGTGGAATACAAGGTTGTGTTTTGTCACCAGGTCTTTTTAATCTACACTCTGAAGAAATCTGGTGCTTTGAATTACAAACAAGGGGGAGTAAGACCAGGAGGAGAACTAATCAACAATATCAGATACGCTGACGATACAGCCGTTCTTGCAGAACATTTATAAGACCTCCAGACATCAGTAAATATAGTCTAGTTTACCCATAAACACTATAAAGAGTAGAAAAACAGCTCCAATTAATAGCAAGAAAAATCTGTGTTTTTCCTAAAAATGTTTAGCTGTTATCTGAAAAATTATAAAAATGCTATATCTTGATACATTACCATTAAGTTGGATTTAAAGGAAACTAGAACCGTTTGATTCATTCATTTGCATATTTTATAGAAGCTCTCTTATTATGTGTCAGTGTGACTTAGATTGTGATTATCGATGAAAAATCGTGTCGAAAAAACAGTGTTATATATGTATTTCTGCAAATAAATGAAACATAAGAATAAACACGAAAATAATATAATTCGGAACGAGGTAAGTAAGCACTTGTTTAATATGCACAGTCACCTATTGACCCCATAACTTAAAATAAAACTGTCCACGTCTATATCTAAATAAAAAATGAGGAAAAACAAAGTCTTACATATCTTCTTCGATTTAAACCACGTCCGAGAGTAATTCAAAACGACCAAATTTTACCACGTCTAGGTCTTGTTCGGTACATCCATAGTCCCCGTAACACACGGCCAGAGCATCGAAATTTGGCAACAGTGCGTAGAGGTCCTATAAAAATATCTGTGTTTAAGCATTGTATTTTGTTGATATTTTAAAAACGTTTCCAAGAAAAAGATTTTCTTTTAGAGAAAGTGCTGTTCCAAAAATATTTCCAGGACTTCCAAAATATTTGACAATGCAAGCAGATCGTGCTAAAAGGAACAGTCCTATGAAAAAGAGAGAAATAATTAATTAGCCAACAACAATAACAACACCACTGGCTTCAAGTTTTGTGATATTGAACTTTGTAGTTTGAGTGAAAATTTTAAGAGGAAGTTTATTTTAGTTATTACCTGGCGAGATGGAAGTGACATCAAAAAGAAAATCTCATTTATTTTGAGTGTGTTGTTATTCTGAAGCCTAGTTCAGAAACATTATTATCAACTTTATTTTGATAAATTTGAAGCTAATTTATTAACAAACAACTTCCAATTTAAATAGTACAAAAGGGTTTATCCGCCAAACACTAAAAGGTAGAACGATATAATGGGCCCTCTATTTGACAGTTCGAGCGCGTTGCCAGATCTAATACGACGGCCTGTTCAAATGAAAAGGAGGCATGTTACCCGGTGTGAACAATCGTACCTGTGCGAATCGTTCCGCTGTGGTTATTTATTCTGTGGTTCCGCAAACTTAAAGATGAGCTTAGCCACGGTGCGCTATGTATCTCATATAGATAAAAATCTGGTTATTTGAATTACCCTCGTTAAGTGGTTGTTTCGTTAAAAGTACTTATCAGGAAAACAAGCAAGATTCTTGAAAACATTTTATTATCTTCGATAATATGAGTTTCAAGAAATACGCTGAAACTCACCTTAGCACTAAATTAAAGCATATTAAATTTTAGCTTGTAGTATTAAAAAGTTATAATAAAAAACTATTCTTCTAGTTAGAAGAGGACAGACTTAACTTTACCACTTGTTACACAATAATAGTCAAGTGCCTTGAACGAGTCAAACGACCCATAGGAAACCAAATAGGAAATTCTAAACTGGTGAATTTCTGTTACCGTAGTTATTTTACATCAAAAGTCATGAGAAACTATTTGTAGAGGACTGAAATCTGCATTGAAAAAACAAAACGATACAATTGTTTTACGAATTAAACACATTTCAAAATTTTCTAAAAATATAATACATTTTCCAGAGTATTGTTGTAAAAGTTAGACCACACGTAGTGCAGAATATCTATCACGAGTTGTGTTCAGTCACATTGTGATTTAAAGCAACCCGTTATACGCATTCTGCACTACGTGTGGCCCAACTTTTACAACAATATCCGAGAAAAGGTAATATTATTATATTTTTGCAAAATTTTGGAATGTGATTAATTCGTAGAAGAATTTTAATTCTTTTCTTTAATTCTTTAGTTTCCTATGGCCTGTTTGACGATTCACTTCTTGGCATACGTGTTTCAATACTTGTTTCCTTTAGTGAATTATATGATAACATAGAAAAGGTGCGAATTCGAAGGAACCTTCTCTAAAATCATCTTTTAATAGATTAAATATGACAACACAGGACGATACATCAAATTGCATGTCTTAAATGACTATCTAAGCAAGTTCTGCTCAAAATATTAATTTTAAACAGTTCAATAGTTAAGAACGCAAAGTTCAACAATGTCAAGAAAAAGTATATGCGTCAAAATATACTGAAATACTTTGTCAATACGGAATTAACAACATATTTATTGTTGTTAACACAGGTAAAGTTAAACATCTCCACATCTAGTTTAAAAAATCCACCAACAGAAGCTCCAACAGACTAGAATCCACACTATGTGTCCAAACACATCCGATAGTTGGCAAATATTACTGACCATGTTTTATTTTTTTGTTTATTTTTGTTCGCACATAATTTTTAGTTAGTAAAACAATCATTTCTTCCGAAAACAATAATCGAGAATATTCTCTGATATGGCCAGTTAAATTTTACACACTCTCAGACTCATAACCTCTCTCTGTAAAGGCAAAAACATGACTTCGTTAGATTGACACATAAATTTTAGAAATCTTAATCTTACGTGTTTTTAATTTGAATGAGCCATAAAATATTTTACCAAGAACGTATATATGAATTAGAAATTTGCTCTATACAGTAATTTGTTCAACTCATACCATTCAATGCCAATAACTAGCATGTCACTCAATAAGTCCCACGTTGAACTTTAGAGGTCGCCACTAACAAATCCATATACAGAAAGCATCAACCGTCAAACGTCACTTGTCAAGATTTGAGCTCAATTTTAGGTTTGTTCCAACACGACCGAGAACCGTCACGAAACGGTAACGCTCCTGCGCAGTAAAGAAAATTCGTTCCAACAAAAATATGATCGTCATCGGATCGTCCTTCCCACTGTTCCAACAAGAATTGTGATCTTTCGGTGACGGTTTCGTGATGATCATTTCAGTAATCGGGCAAATGCATAATGTGCTGGTTGGATGACTTGAGCACTAGGATTTAATTCTTTAAATTTTTTGAGCCTTTGATCGACTAAAAGCACACAAGCTGTCACCAACAAAAATGACAAATATATGATTACCATCATGGGACGATAACTGGGCGATACAATTACGAACATGCGCACAACAAACGGTACAAGTAGTTTCGTGACGGTTTCTGGGCCGTCCAAAAGTTCATGTTGGAACAAACCTTTTGTCATCGTCAGCTAACTTTTAACCTAGTAAATAGGGAAAACAATACACATCCATGTTCTCCCTATCTACTATGTCACAGGTGTAGAATTTAGCTATAAAGTATGGCAAAACTTAACTCACAGACTAGTTCGAGATTTCCAACTGAAGACTTAGGTTGGTTCAATGTAACATGGCAAGAAGCAAGAGTTGTTTTTATTTTTAACTTTCCCACTGATTGATTATAAACTTGGCGGGGGCAAAAGTTGTTTGTCCTAACGTGGAGCATCCTCCTAAGAAAATTATCATACCAATTGGACTTTGAGCTCCGAAGATACAATACGGTTACTATAACCTATACTATAAAACCTTAATTCGACCAATAGCATACTATGGCAGTGAAGCATGGGTTCTGAAAGAAACATCCAAAAACAAACTCGACAGGAGTTCGAAAGGAAAGTACTGAGAAGAATAGAAAATACTGAGAAGAATACTAGGACCTGTGAGAGAAAACGGAATATTCAGAATTCGATACAACAACGAGCTTTATCAACTTCATAAAAGGAAAAACGCTTGTCAGACTTCATTAGAATGCACGGATTGCAATTGGCCGGACATGTGATAAGAATGGGAGAGGTTATGCTACCAAAAAGAGCACTGAACGCTAGAATGCAGGGAAAGAGACCGGTTGGAAAGCCAAGAAAGCGCTGGGAAGACACACTAAACAGCGACGCACAAGCCCTTTTAGGAGTCCGTGTATGGAGAAGAGCAAGCAAGGGTGGAGGCAAAAAATAAGGAGGCCAAGGCTCAATTTGGACTGTAGTGCCATAGAAGAATAAGTAAAAAGTGAATCTTTCTCAATTCCCAATCGAATCACAAAGACACTAGAATCGACCTACTGCAAGATTCAACGACGAAGGAAGAGTTGGGCGCCAAGTCCGTGAGACAGGGAAGCAAAAAAAAACCGTTTAATTGATAGAGAAGGTGGTTTGAGTCAGTGTACCACTTTAGAAAGAGGACTATGTTGACGAATATGTTCGGAATTATCCCTAAAAAACTGTCGTTTCATTAGTTGAACCCGAGACTTATTAACTGAAGTATATTCTGTAGAAGTTCACTTAAGATCTGTTCTAAAAGTTGCAAAATTTATTTTCCACGAAGAACAAGTCTCTTTACTATTACAATAGTTTATTATAAGTCACAGAAATATTTTTTGTCCAACAGAGTATCATAAAATTATTATAGCTATTCCAACTTTGAATTTAATGTAAATTTATATCCAATAACTTTTTTTGTCGTTTTAAAAACCTAATAATACTAATTTTACTTTTTTCTTTATAAATCTTTGAAAATAAAATAAAATGTATCACAATATTTACGTTAAGTCAATTGATTTATACAAACTAATGAATAAAATACTGACCAAATTGCATAGCAATTTGCTAGTCTATTGCAAACATTTGGTTAATCAAAAATTCGCAAAATATGTGGAATATGCGCAGGTAAAGTGATTAAGATTTCGAATTCATCCTGCCAATCTATAAAGTAACAGAAACGTTGCATCGTTACAATAGCTTTTACTCAATGGCTTTCGACATGAAATCAATAAACCGCCTGGCATACTGTTCGGGATCACAGGTACTTATTCCATCGACGTTCGAGCCGTACTTCACGGTCTTGGCTGCTTTGGCGGCCTGCTTCTTGACGCCGTAGTGGGTGAGGACGTCGATGATGGCTATGAAGTAGATCTCTTTGACGGGCGCCGAGTCGGACGACGGTATGGCGTATATGTCTAACTCCGGGATGATGCCACCTGAAAATATAAGCAGCGCATGCGGTTATTTCTAATAAAAAAACATGTGCACGTGGTTTTTGGTGTTCGCCTAAAGGCATAAAAGTAAAAAAGCGCAAGACGCATGAAAGCACGTGAAAAAAAATGATGAACGTATTCAATTATCAATAAATATCAAAAATAGTTCTAATAATTATTTTTTTAATAATTCATAATTCATTCATCACATCAAATTTATATATCTACAGGGTGTTTCATTACTAATTAAAAATATTTTAACTGTAGATTACTGGGCTCAAAATATCAGGGTTTACCCAAATTACCAAATAAAATGTGGCTTCTTACTGAGTTACAGGGTGTTTTATTTAAAATTTTAAAAACTATTTGTACCCAGTATTTAAAAAATATAGGACATATCCTTGTCATACTTGCCAGTAAGTGTAGGTACCTAGTGTACACCCTACTATATTATGTTAAATAAACGATTCTAGCTGCTACCAGAGGCGTACGACATGGGAAAGTGAATGGTTGACCTTTCTGTAATTGCACACCACTGTAGGAATTACTATTTTAGTGCCATGTTTCGATTCTCCAATACTTTTTGTGTAAATAATATACTTTTCATTCGTAAAGATAAAGTTATTATTTTTCGAGATATTTGACGTTAAAAATCAAGCGGCACAGTTATTTTGATTAATGTATTATGTCGCTGTTTTTGGATCATACGCTTGCATTTATTACACAAATGAAATTTTAAGCTTATTGAGGTAAATGGGCGTCACATTGAACATATTTTATAAAAAGTTAAAAAGTGCTTTTTGATATTTTCGCGTTATTAAAATTATTGTTATTTTATTTAGATTATAACAATTTGTTTTTAAATGTTGAATGCATTTATTCGTTTTCAAGAATTTTCAACAAATAACATTATGTTTATATGTTAATAGCAATTAAAAGGGCACCGCACATCTTATGGAAAATATAATGCCACTCAAATGAAATACAATTTACATGAATAGATTGGTCTTGAAATCTAAAATCAAATGGAAATGTACGTGTGTCAAAGAGAGAAAAAAGAATGTGTGTGTACATTGTACGCACGTAAGAAGTTATTCTTCTATTATATGATTCCAACGAAATTAATATGTACTTTAAACAGTTTATTTATATTTTATTTAAATATTAAACTAATTTTAGTACTTACTACTTTCCAAAAATTTTTATTAAATCAATACCAAAAATTAAAAAAATAAAAGAATAAAACACACACAAACACATTGAAAAATGCCCCAAAGAAATGATTTCTGAACAATAATTGTTGGCAAAAATTTTAATACCCATTTTCTGAAAAAAATTTATATAACAAATATACTTACAATCATAAAATGTATAAAAAAAATAAAAAAATAAAAACTTGCATTGGGATTCGAACCCGCGTTTATTCGGGTGCTTAGGATTTGAAGTCGAAGCCTTTACTCATTTACCCACTTACACGTACCTGTCATGTGCGAAGACAGGCCAACTGAACGTTTTACTATTTGGCAGTTCTGAATTTAATCAAAGTTTGATTTTTGTGGAATTAAAATATTAAAATACAACAAAACACATTGTAAGAAAACAATATATTAGATGAAGATTGGTAGAAATGTTCTTGGTAATCAAATTATGTAAATCAAAGCATTACCTACTAGATAGGTACATACATTTTCCAAATAGGCAAGTACCTATGTAATTTATTATTACAATACTGAAACATTTACAATTACGTAGGTACCTGTTGCTTTTAAAAACTATTCAAAAAGTCACTACAATTATAAACTTGCTTTTTCTCTGTCTTCACAACAATAAAAACTAATATACACAACATTTGTTTACCCATAACCGATATATTGAACAATTGTTGACAGGTCATTGTAATTATCCAATCAGAGCACGTATAACGTTTGAGCTACGCTCAGTACCAAGACTTTTAATGAATTCGCGCACATATAAACTTACTCCCAATGCGCCTAAAGAAGTATAACTTCAAAAAAAGATTTTCTAATTCGCTACTGCATAAATCTTTCTGAGGGATTAAGGCAGAGGCTTACTCGTATCTTATCTTATTATTATTGATAATAAAGTAGGTATAATTTGGTCAGCCGTACTTCTTCTAATCGGCTTAAGCTCACGGACGGATAGGCTGTATTCAATAGCCGCTAGACTAATAGTATTCATGAATGACAGTTTAATGGACTTTAAAACTGCGATATCGATAAACTTTAATTATAATTAACGGCGTTATTAATTAAAATTCAGAGTTGGCGCAATGATATGAAATTATTGAAATTTTGAGACCAATGTAAATTTTATTTCATTTGAGTGACATTATATTTTATAATACATATATATAGGTATTATAATATATTATGTGTTACGAATGAAGAGTATATTATTTACATAGAAAGTATTGGAGAGCCGAAAAATTGTGCTAAAATATCAATTCCGCCAGTGGCGTAGAATTTGGGAAGGATCAACCATTCCCTGTCGTACGTCTCCGGTAGTAACCAGAAACGTTTATTTAACATAATTTAGTAGGGTGTACAGTACCTACACTTTCTGTCAAATATGACAAGGATAAGTCAAATAGTTTTAAAGTACTGCGTACAAATAATTTTTAAATAAAACACCCTGTAACTCGGCAAGAAGCCACATTTTATTTCAGTGATTTGGGTTAAATCTTAATATTTTGAGCCCAGGAATCTACGGTTAAAATATTTCCAATTGTTAATTAAACAACCTGTATAGTTTGCGTGTAGTGTGTACTAAGCCCCTCTATAGCTGCTCAAATGAAAATAGCCAGCACAAGTTTTAATCATAAAGACATCCAAAGGGATTTCCCCCGATGAAAAGGTAAAAAATCAGATAGATCATCTCCTATAGGGCTTTTCATTCACAGTCATTTGTTTCGAGCTTCTGTCAAATAATGTCGTATAATCCGTGTATATTAATATTATACACAGACTATACAACATACATATGACAGAAGCTCGAAACAAATGACAATCGATGAAAAGCCCTATAGAAAGCAAAGATGATCAGGCAATAGTCGATTGCAGGAGTATAGAGGGGCAGATACCAACAGTGGCCAGACACCAGTGATAGCAAAATTAAAATAGAATTACTAATAATTTAAAAACCTGTTAGAGACTGGTTAAATTGTCAATTAGAGCTTCTTCAAAAGAAACAGGTGATAGACAGACTAGAGGAAGAACTAAATAAAAGGGTAGAGAATTATGTCAAGCACGAAATAGAAGAAGAATGGCAGACTATACTATACAGATTATAGCCATGTCGGAAGCAACGGAAAAGTGTACAGGAAAAGTGCAAATAAAGAGACGTCAAGACTGGTTCGATTAAAGCCCAATTTATGCGTTCGATGTTAAGAAATGCTTTGACAAGAAGAAACAAGGCAAAAGTACAAAGAGATAGAGGAAATATCCAAAATACGATCGAAAACCGAGTGGCTCGAAGAAAAGCAGCTTGAAAGAAAAGAATTTGCAAAAAGAAGAAAAAAGAACGGCTAGAAAAGTAATTGAAAAACATGGAAAAAGCCTACATAATAAACAAAGAGGTAAAAAATTTCTACCAAGAAATTAAAAAATCCAGAGAAATTAAAAAGAATAATAAAAAGTGTTAAAAAATAATAAGAGACCTAAAAAATAACAAAAGGGCAGAAAAAAGTGGTATCTCAGCTGAGATTTTTAAGAAAGGCGGCAAAAAACTGAAAGAAAGAATATTTCGTTTAATATTAGCAGTTTACAGACCCACCTACAAAGTTTTGTAGATTAAAAAAATGATGATGACAAAAACAATTGTAATAATATTTAATTTTTTATTTTGAGTACAGTGGAACCCCGATAAGTCGGCCCCCGATAAGTCGGCCCCCGATAACCCGGAAGTCCGGCTAACCCGGGCCGATTTTCATCAGATAAACATTTTGATTTTCAATATTTTGTATTTTTCAATTTAATTGTGGCTTATTTCCCATCAAAATAGTTAATGATCAGACAAACCTTTCAACAATAAAAATGTATGTAATATCATATTTGAGAGATAATGTGTATGTGTGTAATTTGAACTATACGATATTAAAAATGACTCATAGCACACGCCGCAGAAACAACAGGCACCTGTCTGTAGTACCTATTCCTTTTTATTTCAAACTGTCTTAGAATTGTTTAGGAAAGACTATTTAAAAAATTCTTTTAAAAACAATGGTCTTTAGTTTTCACTGTTCTTAAATAACATTACATCGTTGTGACTGTATTGTGTGTCTTGTATTGTTCGCTTCCGTTTGCTTACGTTTGTGTTTGGTGTTTTTTCAGTAATTTTAATGAGTAGGTACTGTGCAGATTTATAAATATATTTCATGTTATTTCAATTCTAACGGAGTTTATCTGTAAGTATACCGTATTTTATTCATTTTTACCATATTCTCCGGCTATCTCGGATTTTCGATAACCCGGATCGGCCGCGGTCCCGATCAATCCGAGTTATCGAGGTTCCACTGTAGTTCAAATGTCACTTTTAATTCATATATTTCTGAACTAGTTAATAAAACAATTTTTAACGTGAAAGTAATCAAATGTAATCTATTCCTATCCTAATTCATTTGACAGCTGGATTTTAAAGTCAAACAATTCATAATTTCATATAATTGTCTTAAATCGCATTTAAAATAAATTTCCAAGCTTATGGTAAAGCAGAAGTGATGATTGGTTAATAATTCTCAAAGAGAAAAATTTCAAACTACTTATTATGACAAACTCACAAACGTTCGTAAGCAACAAAATAATGTGAATTGTATTAAGAAGTATCGAAAGCATACCCTATCTATACTTATTCAAAAATTAATACACCAATAATAAGTAATAAAATATATTTTTAAAAATAACAAAAGGTTTCTCTCTGTTTCTTTTTTTTTTCTTTTTAAAAATCTCACACAAATCTTTGCTCACACCTTGGTATGTTTTAGAAAATATTAAGCCACATTTGTTAGTGGTAGGAATCGAGGACATACAGTGAATATACAGTTTTTTGCAAATTTCAGAATGTAGATGCTACATAAATGATGACATTTAGATCCAATATGTATAGATCCAATTTTTTGTCATCTTTCGCAAAATCGTCTAGGTGGTTTTCCTCTGTTTCGTCTTTCTGTTCTTGATTTTCATTCGGTTCACTTGGATGTCCACCTTCCATTCTTCATCCTTGCCACGTGGCTAGCCCATCTACATTTCAATCTGTAAGCTCTCTCAACGGAGGTTGGTCATGTATTTTGTTTTACGGATATTGATTTTAAACCGATTTCTCTGCAGGCTCCGCGACAACGCCAAACGCTTTGCGACAATCTATAAATACTAATACCAGAGGTCTGTTGTACTCGATGAATTTTTCAAGGAATTGTTTTATCGCTTGCAGGAGGTCGTTGGTAATTCTTGAAGTATTAATTATTTTTTCCTACAGAATCGCTAGTAAGTTTGCTTTCGATACTTTGTTCGATTATATTGTCGTAACTTATATAATTTGTTGGCAATTCAAGATAAAATGAAACCAAATCTATATAATGCAGTTAATTTTTCTACACAAAAATTGAGCCAGTCGCATTACCAGATCCTAGAAAATGAATGACACGAACGCCTCAAACAAAGCACACACTTTATATTTATAACCAAAGAGATTATCTACTCTACTTAGTATTAAATCGCAATTTTAATTGAAAGTACGTTTTATTTGATGATTTGCGACAAATATAACTTACTGTCAATTAAAATCGTGATGTATTTCCATTAAATTCCCTCTCATCCTTTCATCAAGTTTGCTAGCGATATTTTCACCCAAAAGAAAAGCGAAAAGATGATAACGAATCAGCTAAGGTGTCACGAGTGGTTCAGAATGGCAGCATCGTCAACAAATATACCACGTTGAAGAAGGCCAATAACGTTGATCATTAAAATGTATGTTGAAAGAGAAAATAGTCTCTATTGTCAAACTGTTGTCTAACTATTTATGAGATAGCGGAGTAATGTAACATTTCATTTAGTTTATTCTACATCCCTGAACATCAATACACTTGTTCCAGTGAAATTCCAATTTACGAATGCCACCCCTGAAGTGAGGGATGAAAAACACTCTCCACGCATGAATTTTTTAGGTATTGAAGCACATGGGAGTCGCTAGGGGCGAAATCTGGCGAATAAAGTGGATGTTCCAACAATTCGAACTTTAACTAATGGATTTTAGCCCGTGTAAAAATGATGATATGACACGGTGCTGATGAAAAAGGGTTTTTTTTCACCAATTTTTTTCAGACAAGAGTCACACTTCACTGATTGCTCTCAGCTGTGTTTATCTTCAATTGCCTTGAAAATCAACATACAGCAGCATCTAATGCATCTAATTTAAAGAAAAAAGAATCACCTTCATCACCAAATACATTCAAGGACCCTGTAATGCTCGACTGGCCAAATTAAGTGCAGCATCCTAATCTATATTAAAAATGTCAAAGCTCAATCGAAAGCTGTGTCTGGTAGTTAATAAGGTTCAAATCTCAAAGAATTTAAAAAATGCACGTTCACTCTTTATACCTTGCAGCCGTATCCGTTTTTTTGGTCTGAGGTACGGATACGCTTTGAACAGTTTGAATGAACCTAAAAAGCACAAAGATTTAGTTTCATTGTTTCGATGTTATTTCCTTTTAAATTATTTTTACACTCTGGGTCAAAATTAACCAGCCACCTTAAAAATGGGTTATTTTTGATGTCTTATATCTCCTAAACCTGTTGTCCGATTTAAGTGATTTTTTAAAAGTTATAGCCTTTTTCCTTGACAATATCGTTATAGTAATATTGTTGCTAAACAAGTCAATTTTCATTGTACACCGGGTGTACGAATCAAACTGTGTTTTTTTCTTAAAGTTTGCATCACCCTGTGGAATATTCTAGCATTTGTAGAACACTGAAATTAAAACCTTACTATAGCCCCATGCTTTATTTTGTGGTTTGATTGATTCGCTTATGTTGGATAATAAAAAAGTTAGGTGCTTTAACAACTAGACATGTTTTTACCAATACAGGGTGTTTTTAAAAAAATTGGCAAAGTTTAAGGGCTAATTCTGTATGAAAAATAATGACAGTTTGCTTTATAAACTTATGTCCGCAAATGCTTCGTTTCCGAGATAGAGGGGTTGTTGAAATTTTTCTGACAAACTGACGATTTATTTATTACTTTAAAACCGGTTGAGACATGCAAATGAAATTTGGTCGGTTTTGATACGTAGTTATTGCACATTTTTTGGCATACAATTAAGCATTTAATATTCACCATTGGCGCGCATACTGGTAATATGATGGCTCATATTACCCGTATGCGCGCCAATTGTGAATATTAAATTCTTAATTGTATGTCAAAAAATATTATGCAATAACTACGTCATAAAACCCACCAAATTGCATTTTTGCATATCTCAACCGGTTTTAAAGCAATAAATAAATCGTCAGTTTGTCACAAAAATTTCAACAACTCCTATCTCGGAAACGAAGCATTTGCGGACATAAGTATATAAAGCAAACTGTCATATTATTTTTCATGCAGAATTAGCCCTTACACTTTGCCAAAAAAATTTTTAAAAACACCCTGTATTGATAAAAAACTTGTCTACTTGTCAAACCACCTAACTTTTTTATTATCCAACATAAGCGAATCAATCAAACAACAAAATGTCGAGAAAGCATGAGGCTATAGTTAGGTTTTAATTTTGGTACATATTCTACAAATACTAGAATATTCCACAGGGTGATGCAAACTTTAAGAAAAAAACACAGTTTGATTCGTACACCCGGTATACAATGAAAATTGACCTAATTAGCAACAATATTATTATAACGATATTGCCAAGGAATACAGCTATACCATATTAAAAAAATCACTTAAATCGGACAACAGGTTTAGGAGATATAAGACAAGACGGTTAATTTTGGCCCAGAGTGTATATTTCGTACCGATAAAATTTAAGCAGTTAGAGAAATACCTATAGAATGTTTCCTACAAAATTCATTATCCTTCGCAAATCAACTACTGAATTTTATCAAGTTTTCATTAGCGAAGTGTTACAGAACAATCAAAGTGAAATATGGTGAACCATAGGTTTGACAGTTAACATTCCAACCACAAACACGCATGCGCCTGCGCATGTGCACGCTTGCGTATTTCAATAGAAGGTGTGTCAAGTGCAGATGATATAGATAAAGTGGAATGCACTTCTGCACACAGAAAGTAAATAAAGAAGTAGATAAAGAACGAGGAAAAGTAACAGAAGCCTTAATGAGCTAGCTATTTTGATACTACATAGCAGCATATAATAGGGAACTTGCACTAAAAAATTTTTTTGCATAAAATTGTTAATTTATGTTTTAAAATGTTATATTCAAAATATTACGTCTAACAATGAATAGTGTACGTACAACATCTGATCAAAGTTCCGCGCCTAAAATGTCCGCTTCAAACAACTTCAAAAGCGAGAGCTGGGGTCTGACGTCATAGGCCACTCGTATCGTTTGCCCGTTCGGTGGGCTATTGCATTTAATGCAGTTTGCCCATAGATAAATAATATAGTTGAAATATCTTGTTTTACTCTGTAGCAAAAATGATTTTTTCTATGACAGGCAAAATATTAACATTTTATCTCTGTTGACATGTATCAAAAAGTTCTTTTTTATGAAATTACTTTTGTCGTTTCTTGTGTTGAAGAACAAAGAAGAAACAAGTAACTTAAAAATAAACAAAACTTTTAGTAATAAAAGTAAGAGTAACTAAAAAGTATTGGTGCTACTATAGTATGCGGTCTACAGTCGGGTTTTTACTATAGCTTGCGGTCTACCGAGGGATGCGGTGTAAGTATAAGCTCATATGATAAAGATATTAACTTGTAAAATTACAATAATGATTCTTCTTATTTATGCGTATTATTAACTTTGTAAAGAAGGATTTTGTTGGCTATGTACACGTTCTATCGGTACGTCTGCTAATCACTATAATCTTTTCTCAGAAGGCTTTGAACACAATAATGAAAGGCTCCAGTAGGTACTAATAAACATTACAATAAAATATAATCTTTATTATAATGCAAATTACACCGTAATCTTTTCCAGGATATACGAAATCCTTCGATTAGAGGTAGGTAGATCAAACCCACGGGGTAAACCGCATACTATAATATAATGGTACCAAACTATTGTTATAAACGGTTTAAACATGGTTATTAATAACTCTTAATTTGCCTTGACACCTCGCATTTCTCCAATAGAATAGCTTTCACTACTTTTTATAAAAGTTGCCACCATGAAGACATCAACGGTAGGTAAGTTGTCAGACTTACCCTCGTCCGTCATATTATGCGTTTTAAACTCTTTACAAAGTAGCACACAACTTTATCAATTTCAGTTTAAAACTAAGCTGATTGGGGAACTACTTATTACAATATATAAGATGAACATAAATAATACCTAGTAATTTTCCATTAAAGACGATTAAAATGTAATATACCCGTGATACCTACCCTAATCGCGTTGTTTCCGACTGCTAGCCCGGTTGACCGTGGCCCGTGACGTCGGACCAATAGAAGGACGTTCAAGAGCCTCCTAAGATATTTGAATTTTATAGCATTTTCAAAGCGTCGTAATTAGCGTACGGGTTAAAAATATTTGTTTTTTTCGCATGCAAGCGTTTTAAGATCATGTTACCTTATGTTTTTTAATATCATTTTAATATTTAAAAATTTATGCAAGTTCCCTATTGTGGAGAGGAGGTTTATCGTTGGTCTTAAAAGATATGAGGGTTCCAAAACATTTCTTCTTAAAAACCTATACGAACATAGTTTCGGAAAAGTAAAGGTCAACAACGATCGTTCCAAGCCGTTTAATCAAAATCTGGTATAAAAAAAGGTAGCACTGTATCATCCATATTATTTAATTTAAGGTGCTAGCCAAATGTCACCGCTCATATCTTTTGAACGGTTATATTTATAGAGAAATTTGGAGTGAGGAGATAAACGGACGTAGGCTTTTCAACGAGTCATAACAGGTGAAGTAATACTGATAGATGACGTTAAAGAGCCACTGTGACTGATAATTTTAAATGGGACCTTATGGCAAGTGATATCTCGTTTGAAAAGTATTGAACATACCATAATCATAATTTTTTTGGGTTTAAGTTCATTTTAATGAATAAATTAAATAAATACCAAAATTATAGTTTCGCATTTAATTAATAAAGATTCTAACGTCTGCCTCTAGTTATTTGTCAAAAAAGTTGACTTTTTTAAACTGAAAAGTTTGTCTACTTTTAATTTTTTTTAATTGAAAAACTTGACAACTTTTTTCACAAATAACCAGAGGTAGACGTTAGAATCTTTATTAATACCGTATTATTATAGTATTATAGTTGATCAATAACTTCAACGAATTTTGTAGGAAATTTTTTAGAGACATAATTAAAAATGTCTTCAAATCGATATGTTACACGACGTTCGGTAATAATAATAATAGATTAAATATTTAATTTGGATTAACAATGAGTTTTTAACCAATCGATGAAAAGTCGACGAATTCCTTTCCCTGTGACAAGCACAACATCCAACATAGAAATAAAGATTCAGATCGGTTTGGTGCAGGAATTCAATGTGACTTTTCACTACTTTATCAATATTATAATGTTTTAATCAACCGTATTATGACTGTATTATCCAAAAAACTAAACGCTGGAAAATTGAAGACTATGTGTCAGTTTTGTTCCACAGATGTTTAAAACAGTTTTATAAAATCAATAGTGATGGACAGGATTGAATACTTTCAAGAATCGAGAACTTTCAAGAATCGAGAACCGTATTTATATTAAAGTTGATTTAAAATAAATATTTATCATCATCCAGCCCTTTGCGTCCACTGCTGGACATAGGCCTCCCTCATTTTTGTCCATTGTGCTCTATTTTGAGAACTTTTGCATCAAATTTCTTGACATTTTCTTGAGATCGTCAGTCCAACGAGGAGGGGGTCTTCCTCTACTTCTTTTGTCTAATCTCGGCCTCCACTCAAGTAATCTCTTCGTCCAACTCCCATCACTGATTCGGGCGACGTGTCCGGCCCAGCTCCATTTCAGGGTGGCAATTCGGGAAATTACATCAATAACTCCTGTTCTTCGTCTTAAGTCTTCATTTATAACTCGGTCACGAAGCGATATACTGAGCATTGATCTTTTCATTTTCCTTTGAGCTATTTGCAGCGTTTTAGAAATTGTAGCTGTCAATGTCAAAGTTTCGACAAATTCTTTCTGCGTTGTTATTGAGCCATAACTACCATCTCTCAGCTCCACTATTCATCAGCTCTACTTTCTTCAGACCTTTGCTGCTCCAGCTAAAGAGCAGGAATTTGATTATACTGAAAACATTAAAAGAAGACTAAAGACTGCTAGAGGAACTAAAAAGTATTGCCCAAAAATAGTTCAAAAGATAATTTTATGTAGAAGTGTAAATATTTTACCTTATATTTTTAAGTCTACTGTATATATTTTTTTATTATTATTATTATTACGAGCACGAAAAAAGGGTCTCACGCATACGAAGACATATGCCACATGTGCGAATCGTTTGGAATCGGAGTTTAAGATAAACAGTAGCCGCCTTGACTAATTTTATTGGTTTTCGTTTATTGGAAAAAGTCGGTACATACTTTGATCCAATTTTAATAGGTTGGTTCTCAGGGGAAAACGGAAAAGGGAGATTAGATGTAAAAGAATTTGTTTTAGCGTAGTGGTGTGAGGGGCAGTCGATTTTTAGATTCCAATGAAAGAGGCTGTATTTGGCAATAATCGAAAGGACGCGAAGTTTAAGAACTACTAATATATTGACAAGCCGGTCATATATTAAGTAGATAAACGCGATTACTTCAAAGGCATTTTCTTTTGTGAGAACTCGTAAAATTTTAGTCGCAATTACACAAACACTTTTACATTTCGTCAATATAATAGTATCTATAATTTAGTTATCCATTTTATTAATTAAAACTGTTAAACATCACACGGACTTTTATTACGATTGTCTTTAACGAATCCTACATTTATTTTGCTAGACAGTTCGGATGTTTTTATCTAGATAAATCACATTTCTTACAACTTGCCTACAATATTGCATGTATTTCAATGCATATATTGACAAAATAATATAATTTATAAAGTCTTGTGAATAAATACCTCATTGATCTTGAACTCCTACCCCAAACCGACAACAGAAGCTCAGATTAGCGACATTACTGTACGAGTAGATAAGCTCTACATAAGCGATTCTCTACCAAGAAGAAATATCGAAATTTTCGAGCTTACCTGTCACTAAGTCTAAATACTGGTAAATTTTATTAAATTTACCTTCGTACTGGAGGCTGTGTTCGCGATGAAGGTAGTGTCCAAAGGCGTTGGGGGAATCTGGAGGCGTGGTGACGCCCATGGTCCTGTTCTCTAGGCCGGAACCGCTTTCGCTTTCGTCGGACTCCTGAGGGTTTTCGGCTTCTAACTCGCGTTGTCGCTGGAGTTCTTGTTCTCCTCTTTCGACTTCGTGAATACCTAAATTTTATTTATGTTATAGTAAAATAATGGGATTAAATATTATTTTAAAACGATCTTATATACAGTATGTCCCTGTAAGTTGTATCCATATGAAAAACTTTTTTATTATTTATTTTACGAAAAAATTTTATTCTTTATAAAAAGTTCTGACCGATCCAAAACCCAAGATTCAACCATCAGATATCAAATTTTATGAATATTATACGAGGAATGTCAAAAAGTTTGAATTTCACTCAACAGTAAACTAGCTTTATTTTTCACAATATTGAAAATTGCTATTATGAAAAGTTATTTGGAATTAAAAACTATATTCTAATATGCAATTACATCCTTCTAATTGAAAAATTTTTTTTTTTGAAAAATTATGGATAACTAACATTATTTTCAGTTATTTCAATTCTAATAACTCTTTTATTATTAATTTTACGAAAAAAGTGATTCTTAATAAAAAGTTCTGGATGGTCTAAAACGTAAAATACAACCATCTTATATCAAATTTTATCAATTTTATACGAGGTATGTCAAAAAAGATAAATTTAGATCAAAAGTAAAGTACCTTTATAGTTCAGAATATTTCAATTAGAAGGATGTAATTACATGCTGAAACATAGTTTTTAATTATAAATAACTTTTCATAATAACAATTTTCGATATTGTGAAAAATAAACGTATTTTACTCTTGGGCGAAATTCATATTTTTTGACATGCCTCGTATAAAATTGATAACATTTGACATAAGATGGTTGTATTTTAGGTTTTAGACCATGCAGAACTTTTTATTAAGAATCACTTTTTTTCGTAAAATTAATAATAAAAGAGTTATATGAATTGAAATAACTGAAAATAATGTTAAGTATCCATAATTTTTCAAAAACAAAAATTTTCAATTAGAAGGATGTACATAATTGCATACTAGAATATAGTTTTTAATTCCAAACAACTTTTCATAATAGCAATTTTCAATACTGTGAAAAATAAAGCTACTTTACTCTTGAGTGAAATTCAAACTTTTTGACATACCTCGTCTAATATTCAAAAAATTTGATATCTGATGGTTAAATATGAGGTTTTGGACCATGCAGAGCTTTTTATGAAGAATAACTTTTTTTCGTAAAATTAATAATAATAAAGTTTTCCATACGAATACAACTTACAGGGAAATACTGTACTTCATTTGTTCTTTGTCTCTTTGTCGCTGTGTCCAAAAAATCTTGTAATCGATTTTAAACATACCTCCCGACTAGCTAGACAACTAATATTTTCAAAATAGCTCAGAACTCGATGACAATGCAATCTTCAGCCGCTTTTACATGGATGCGAATTTTATTTTGAATGTTAAGCCATTTTAAATGCAAATAATGCAATGACATTTCGATTCCGTCGTAAAGTACGTTAGTCAATAGCGGATATAGCTCAGTGGTAGAGCGTTTGACTGCAGATCGAGAGGTCCCCGGTTCAAATCCGGGTGTTCCCACAATTTTACTTTCAAAACAGGTTTCATTAATTTTTTACCATTTTTAACATTTTCTTTGATTTATAAGTTTAAAATCGATTACAAAATTTTTTCATGGCAGGAATTGAAACAACAAAATAGTTTATAATTTTATATTGTGTCCTATAATATTGTACTATGTTATAAAAAGCTATTTTTTATAAAAGTGTAATTATTTAACTGTGTATTTTTACAATTTAATAATGAAGTTTTTTCGGGTCTTCAATAGACGGGCCAGGGTTATTATCGCGTTTCTAATGAACTAATTTTAGTGAAAAATGTATTAACAAAAATTTACAACAGCTTATTCATTTTTATTGCAGTTAGGTTAGCATGGACTCTGTGTGATGCTATGGCTGGGTCTTCATGAGAAGAGATTACTGCTGTGTCATCTGCATAAGTTGCTGTTGTGACTGCTGGTGACGTAGGTAAGTCCGCAGTGAATATCAGGTACAGAACTGGACTGACGAACGACCTGTTTTACAAGGTAATGGCGATCTTGCAGTAAGACCTTAGGATTTGGAAGTAACTGTTGGGAAGGGTCGACTTAAGTACTGAGAAGAATAGGTAAAAAGAAGGAAGTTGAACTTACAATTAAATAAAGGAAAGAGACGGCAGAAGAAGCATCGGAAGAAGACGAATTTCATGGCTGAAGAACCTGAAAGAATGGTTTGGATGCAGCTCAAAACAACTATTTAGAGCTACTGCCTCAAAAACTAAAATAGCTATGATGATTGCCAACCTCCGTAGCGGAGATGGCACCTGAAGAAGAAGAAGTTGTGAAGGGATTTTTTTGATTTTTTTATAAAAGGCCATTATCCTTTTTCTTCAGGTTCCTTCCCCTATCGGAGGTTGGAAATCATCATCGCTATTTTAATTTTATTGGCCGCACTTCTGAATAATTCTAATGAGCTGCAACCGTACCACTCTCTCAAATTTCTTTTCTCAAATTTTAACAGTTTTTATGACTTCATATTCTTTCTTCATTCTTTGTAACACCTCTATATTAGTTACTTTTTCAGTCCACGATATTCTGTGGATTCTCCTGTAGCACCACATCTCAAAGGAGTTTATTTTTTTGATTTCAGACTGTTTTATTGTCCACGCTTCCATGCCGTATAGTAAAGTAGAAAAAACGTATCAACGTAGCATTCTTGTGCGGATCTCTAGATTAAGGTTACGGTTGCAAAGTAAGTTCTTCAATTTTATGAACGTGTTTCTTGCCATTTATATTCTAGATCTGATTTCTTTTGTTTGATCTCCATCTTCGGTTAGCCACGTTCCTAAATATTTATATGTTGTTACTCTTTCGATCGTTGTATTATTGATGATCAGGATACATTTTGTGGTTTTTTTTTGAGAATATCATTGATTTCGTTTTCTTGAGATTCATTTGCAGTCCGTACCTTTCACATGCATTGTATACATGTTGTATTATGTACTGTAAATCTTCCATGTCACTTGCAAATATGACCGTATCGTCCGCATATCTAATATTATTAATGCTATTTCCGTTGACCAAAATACCTTCCACAATATCCAATACAATAAAGCTTCTTGAAATATCACTTCACTGTAGACGTTGAATAAGAGTGGTGAAAGTATGCACCCTTGTCGAACTCCTCTAAGTATACTTACTTCCTCTGTCAGTTCTCCTTCTACTCTTACTCTTGCTTTCTGATTTTGATACAGATTCGATATAATATGTAGATCTCTACTATCTATGTTTTTGGTCTTAAGAATACTTAAAAGCTTTTCATGTTGAACTCTGTCAAAAACTTTTTTAAAATCTATAATCTATAATCTGGCCATTATCCAGAGTTTGTTAAATGCCTGGGAGATGTCTAAGAAGATTCCGGAGCAATACTTTTTTCCAGTGATTGGCGTATTTGCTGCGTATTGTACATTCTCGAACAATAAGGCCAACATACGCACACGAAAGAAAGCAACAACACTCAAGAAAAAAGCAAATAGGATAAAAAGTGCCACAAGCTCGACCGAAAGACATTTCTTTAATATGCGTTTGATCTTGATTGCCTACCTTTTCTTTAAAATTATTTTTATTATATCACATTTATAAAAGTCTACTTTGTTTATAGTCTAAGAGCTAGTGAACCCTTCGACTAACGGTCGTCCTGTAAGGCTAGAAATTTTTATAGTGATAATTCATAGCACACCAAGGCTAAAAACCATGACCTGGCAGGCCTCAGCGGTGCACGTGTATCTACCAGGTGAATCGAAAAGTGCAAATTTAGAGGGTGAAATAAACTTTCTCCTGTAAGGTTTAAATTTAAGTATGTGTTTGAGTAAGTCATTTAAAAGAAATGTGTACAATGACAGGCGATTCTGAAGAGCATAAGACCTTGCCAGGCGAGGGGAAAGATTAGGGATTTTTCCTAAAATTATTCTTTTTGCATCGAACTAATTTTTTTTAGGTTTTTTGAATCATTCCAAACAGAAAAGGTCCTTAGTGATTTTTCTCTTAAGTTAATAGTTTTTGTTATATAAGCGATTGAAAATTTTGAAAATTGCGAAATCGACCATTTTTAACCCTAAATCGGACATTTGTCTAAAAATTTCAAAGTTGAAAAGGTTGGTAGATATTCTTTAAACATTTATTGATGAAATCCCAAAGAGTTTTTGCAATACAATATCGGAAACCCCTTTGTTTTTTAATTGCTAATCAAGCGGACGCCACACTGTAGTATAAGTGAGGACGTTTGAGTTGGCATAAATTCATTATCTCGAGAATGAGCAAATTTCAAGAGCAATCCTCAGACAGGTCGATTTTTATTTTTAAATTAGGACTTTTTGGCATATATATAATACTAGTGACGTCATCCATCTGAGCGTGATGACGTAATCGATGATTTTTTTAAATGAGAGTAGGGGTTGTGTGATAGCTCATTTGAAAGGTTATTTAATTCTCTACTCACTAATATAAACATTAACATAATTATTTATACAGGGTGTACAAAAAATTTTTTTTTATTAAATTAACTTTGATTAAATTTGACAAATAGAAGAAAAATTTTTTCTGTACACCCTGTATAAATAATTATGTTAATATTGAATGGGTTGCATATGTGAGTCCATATTAAATGTAGTAATGAAACACAGACTTACTCACAATCATTTAATTATACTTTGACGACCGGTTTCGATCTCTACATTATACAGATCATCTTCAGGTCGGCGTTACAAGTATGACATTATAATTCAAGTTAATTATTAAAATAATTTCCTTTTTGTCATTTCCTATGCTTTGACCTCTGCCCGTATCGTAAAACATCTACGAGCTAAGACCATCACATTTGTACAAGTGTCTACAATAAGATTTTCATACCTGGCTACATTCAATACACAACCACTTGAGCATTGTCTTTCTCCATTCTAACAAGACATCACCAGTTTCACAGCACGCATCTTCCTTCAGGATCCTTTCCAAATTCAAAAATTTACTTTGTTTTGACCTGCGTAACATGTCTGTTTGCCGTATAACCCTACCAGCAAACCAATCAGCATAAGTTGGACGAATTAATATGATAACAACTAAGTGGCAACGCATTCCTTGTAACGGCATCATTTAACTACTTGTAACGCCGACCTGAAGATGATCTGTATAATGTAGAGATCGAAACCGGTCGTCAAAGTATAATTAAATGATTGTGAGTAAGTCTGTGTTTCATTACTACATTTAATTATGTTAATGTTTATATTACTGAATAGAAAATTAAATAACCTTTCAAACGAGCTATCACACAACCCCTACTCTTATTTAAAAAAAGCATCGATTACGTCATCATGCCCAGATGGATGACGTCACTAGTATTATATATATACCAAAAAGTCCTAATTCAAAAATAAAAATCGACCTGTCTGATTCTCTTGAAATTGGCCCATTCTCGAGATAATCAATTTATGCAAACTCAAACGTCCTCACTTATTCTACAGTGTAGTGCCCGCTTGATTAGCAATTAAAAAAACAAAGGGGTTTTCGATATTTTATTGAAAAAAACTCTTCGGGATTTCATCAATCAATGTTTAAGGAATATCTACATACCTTGCCAATATTGAAATTTTTAGATAAATGTCCGATTTAGGGTTAAAAATGGCCGATTTCGCAATTTTCAATCGCTTATATAACAAAAACTATTAACTTAAGAGAAAAATCACTAGGGACCTTTTCTGTTTGGAATGATTCAAAAAACCTAAAAAAAAATTGTTCGATGCAAAAAGAATAATTTTAGGAAAAACCCCTAATCTTTCCCCTCGCCTGGCAAGGTCTTATGCTCTTCAGAATCGCCTGTCATTGTACACATTTCTTCTAAATGACTTACTCAAACACATACTTAAATTTAAACCTTACAGGAGAAAGTTTATTTTACCCCCTAAATTTGCACTTTTCGATTCACCTGGTAGATACACGTGTACCACTGAGGCCTGCCAGGTCATGGTTTTTAGCCTTGGTGTGCTATGAATTATCACTAGACAAATTTCTAGCCTTACAGGACGACCGTTAGTCGGAGGGTTCACTAGCTCTTAGACTATTACTAATGACTGTGTCTATGATCTAATAACTCTTTAAACTTGCATTCTCCCCGATACAGGCCCTCTATTTAACAAGTCGACAGTGTTGCCACATCTAATGTAACGGTCGGACGATGGACATGCATATTTGGTCGTTCCATTCTACACTTCTGTTTCTTAGCCAGTGATTAAAGTTCTCCACCTTGCATCTCCGTCGTATATCTGTTCTTCTATAAATAGGTACCCTGTGGAAGTTATACTTCTTTATTCACGAGGGTGAATTTTTATTTTGCTGAGCGCATGCGCACACCGACAGCATGGTATTAGTTGCTACATCTTTTAAGTTATGTAGCGCAAATAAGGTGTGCGTGAAAAGAATATATTATTAGTGTTTTTAGTAAATATATTTATTATAATTTTTGTGTCTGTGGATTTGTCTTTATCGTAATAAGTATTATTGAAAATGTTTATTTTTAATTAATCTATCTCACGGTTCCCGGGAAGGGGGGTTATCGTGGGAGGTCTTGTCACTGGGAATTTTCCGGCGTCAACTTATTTCTTAATGATTCTTTAGTCAAAATTCACTGAGAGCGAAATCGCAGCACGTTCTTTTTTTAACTAAGCGTGAAATGCATTTTTTCTGCACAAAGCTCTACTATAAGTATTTTACATCGTTTGAAATTTGTATTGTATTTCCAATATTTTTTTTCTTTCACAAACTATCAGAAGTAGTTTTGGGGACATTAATACATTAGCCTGATTTTTTTTTCAGATTTTTCTGACTGCTCTAAGACCACTTTTTGAGGCTTTGAAAATTATTTTTTCACTTTTTTGACACTTTTAAACGCTTTTGAGATAGTGCTCTTTTTCAGGGTGTGAGTATATAAATATACTTTATTCAATTTAATCATATAATTACTATATATAAACACAAAATACAAGCTTAAATTAGGCGCCAATTTGAAAAATAAACTAATATACACTCACGGACAAAAATTTTGCATATTTTGAAATTAACGTGTGAAATAAAAAAAATTGTGCTGCCCCAGTGTCATAGAAATAGGATTTCTTTTCAGAATCCGATGTTTTAATGTTTCATATAAATGGTATAATCGGATTTAAATTTAATGTGGGCTATATGGTGGCCAATATATAATTTTTAAATTGAATCTCATCAAGGTAAGTATTCACTATTCTACCGACATTAAGACCTGCGTCAGGGTACACGAATTTGTTATCCAATATGGCTGGTAAATGGCAAAACATGTTCTTCTAAAATGTTTTTAATGTACATATCAGCTCTCATTCACCCAATCACCTCACAAGTTCAGTATCTCCTTACCAAGAAATACCACTCCATAGCACTATGTCGCCACCATCAAAATTAACCCTCTGTATGTGGTTACATCTGGCATACCGTTCACCATATGGAAGCAAGATTTACAAGACTTCGTCTACAGAAGAGTTGGCGAACAGTATGTCAGTTGTAACCTCATACAGAACGTTAGTTTTGGTGGTGGCGACATAGTGCTACGGAGCGGTATTGTTTTGAAAGGACATACCGAACACGTGAAGGTGATTAGGCGAATGCCAACTGATATGTACATTGAAAACATTTTAGAAGATCATGTTTTGCTATTTGAAAGCCATATTGGATATGACATATTGGTGCTAATGCACTTCTTCTTGTCGTTAGCATAGTGAATACTTATCTTGATGAGATTCAATTTAAAAATTATATTGGCCAGTATATAGCCCCGATCAAATTTAAATCCGTATATAGTATTTATGTGATACTTTAAAAATGGCATTAGGAAAATAAATCCTATTCCTATGATACAGGGGGGCTAAGGATAGCAGCACAAAAAATTTCATTCCACATGCATATGCAATATTTTTGTCCGAGAGTATATAAGTGAGATACGTATTTTTTCACTATAGATGTTACAGGTAGAAATTCGATAACATACATATTCATAATATTATATTATTTATTTATTATATAAATAAATATGCAGATATATGTTGACCGCAAAATATTAACAATTATTAGAGATATTAGATGTATAATAAATTGGCAAAGTGTTACAACATTTTTTGTACTGAAAAAGAAAACATTTTTTTTACTAATAATATTATTATGACATTATAATGCCATTTTAAATATATGCGTTCTATTATACCTTTGTACCGCACTAATTTTTTGTCGAATTCGGCATGGTTATTGAATTTCTACCTGTAACACCTGTAATGCAAAAATAGATACCACTCTTATAGTTATTTTTTTAAATTGGCGCATAATTTAAGCTTGTATTTTGTCTTTATATAATATACACTAATAATATTATTAAATTGAATAAAGTATATTTATATATTCACACCCGGAAAAAGAGCACTATCTCAAAAGCGTTTAAACTGTCAAAAAAGTGAAAAAATCATTTTCAAAGCCTCAAAAAGTGGTCTTAGAGTAGTCAGAAAAATCTGCAAAAATTCAGGCTAATGTATTAATGTCACCAAAACTACTTCTGAGAGTTTTTGAAAGAAAAAAATATTGGTAATACAATATGAATTTCATACGATGTAAAATGCTCACGGAATAATAGAGCTTTGTGCAGAAAAAATGCATTTCGCTCTTAGTTAAAAAAAGAACGTGCTGCGATTTCGCTCCAAGTTAATTTTGACTAAAAAATCATTAAGAAATAAGTTGACGCCGGAAAATTCCCAGTGACAAGACCTCCCATGATAACCCCCCTTCCCGGGAACCGTGATCTGTCACCGTGATTGTAATTATTTCCGAGAAATGATCGTATGTATACACAACGGTGGTAGTTCATCGGTAGAGCATTCGCCTACGGATCGAGAGGTCCCCGTTCAAATCCGGACAAAGTCATATTTTTTTTAAAATTTTTGGTATTGTTTTAATTCTTTCTAAAATTAGTTTAATATTTAAATACAATACAAAAAAAAAACTGTTTAAAGTAGATATATTGATTTCGTTAAAATTATAATATGAAGTTATATTATAATAGAAGTATAACTTTTTACGTGCGTACAAAGTACACACACATTCTTTCTTTTTTTAAACTAGGAAGAGTAATTCCAATTTCCCGCTCGTTAATGCTCGTTTGTAATTGGTCCAACCTCGGGCAAGTTTACTCCACTGTTACGAAATTTTGACACTAATGACATTTATCAAATTTTGACACTACTATTATTTCATAGATTAATTAAGTTATATCGTTGATTTTTGTGTTTTCTGCGTTATTCTTTTAGATTTTTAGTCTGATTTTATATAAAGAACAGTTGTTTTTAGAACTCTTTAGAGGTATTACGATGCTTGTTCTATTATTTTTTGGATTAGTTTTAATACTTGTTTGCTCAGATCTTGTCTTCCTTTCTTTAGGGGTTTATTCGATAATCTGTCCTCTCCTGGTGATTTTATATTTTTTAATTTTCTTAATGCTCTCCCTTTTCAATGTTTATTTCTTCGTTTGTCGTCACTTCAGGTGCTGGTAGTTCATTATCATCACCTTTAGCAAATATGGATCAAAAGTAGTCTGCCACATGTTTCCTTTTGAATGCGTTTCGTTTTTGTTAGTTCGTTCATCTTTTTTCTTTGTCCTCTGATCATTCTTCATACTGTGTTCTTGTGTATTTTATTTTAACGTCATTGTATTATCCCTTTTAACGACAATATTAACATTATGTCACATATCTCTGTAACCAAAGCACTTAGAGACCTATTTTTTTTAATTTTGAAACGCGTAGAGTAGATTTTTGTAAAGTAGAGTGAAAAAACATTTATTTAAAAAAATTTTTTAAAATACTTTTACAAAAAAACCCGAAAAGGTTTAGATTTTATTTTTTATTTTATTTGATTTTGTACATTTTCAATAAAACTTTACCAGACACTTGATAGTATGTATGTACAATTACTGTAAAAATTTGGACCTTTTATCATCTAAGGATCCAGAGATATTTGACCAAAAGTTAAAAAACCTAGTATTCAGGAAATCGCAAAAACAAAACGCTCTAATAGGCTATAAAGAAAGCTACCGGTACCAGTGGCGTAACGAGGGGAGGTTTGGGGGTTATAACCCCACCCACTGGGATGTACTTTAAGCTTAAATTGGCGGTATTGAATACCCCCTCCTGGTTACGTCGTTGACCGGTACACGGTAAGTTGAGTGCAGACGTTCAAAAAACAAATAATTTTGTAACCATGGTATTTGTTACTATAATTTTCAATCATAACCCAAAAAAACTTAAAAAATTCAAATTTTGGACTTGGGCTGCTCTTAAGTGTGCATTTTTCTTTGTCAATTAGTGTAACTTCTGGTATTCAAAATATTTTTTCCCGTTTCTCCTAATAAATTTTTAATGTCCTATTAATCTTTTGTCATTTTTAACACTTCTCAAACATGCTTATACTTTTCGTTTTCTTTTATATCTACCTGCAAAATATACGTTTTACATTCTGTCTTCGTAGGTTAATAGGGATGTTCACAAAAAATTGAAAAGTCATTTCAAACATGTAAAACGATTAAGAAACACCCTAGGAATAATTGTCCAAAATTTCAACAAAATTGAAAAAGCCTTTCTATAACAAATCTTTATTAGAAATCTAGCATTATTTTAAATTTCAAGAACGCTTCTCTATTGGCCTGACGTCACTAGTTGCATACCCCAAGCGCGCGCCATTCTCATACTGTTACTGTTTACCTGTTTGACGTTTCAGGTCATTTTATTTTGTTCTCTTCTTGTTTTATCAGGGTTAAAGTGGGGTTTTATAGTGAATTTGTTTAGTTTAAAGTGGATAGACTGTTTGTAAGGACATATTTTGGGTTTTACAAAAATAAACAAATAAAATGGAAGAAGGTTTTCAGAAAGCCGATTCGTATAAACTACCGACTGTAGTGTAGATGTAACAATGGTGTATGATTTATTGGCATCTTGTAAAAAAATAAATCTACCACAGCTTTACTGAGTGTATATTCCATATAATTTTCCATGTCTTCTTTAAGCTAAAAAAAATAAATGCTTAATACTCCACAAAAAAAAAATAGAGAAAGTTGTATGCATGCATTGTACGCATGCATATTGTATACATACATTGGCTGGTTATTACTTTACCTTGGTTAGGTGTATTAAAAATATTTTTATTCTTCTTCATGTGCCTTGTCCGTTGTGGACGTTGGCTATCATCATGGCAATTTTAATTTCATTTGAGGCGTTTCTGAATAACTCGATCGATTTTTGTCCAAATCATTGGCGTCAGTTTTTAAGTCACGAGTGTCTTTTCTTCCGGGTCCGCGTTTGCTCTCTATTTTACCTTGCGTTATCAGTTGGAGTATACGATATTTATCATGCCTCATGATATGACCGAAATATTTAAGATTTCGTTTCTTAATTGTAAAGGAGATTTCTTTTTGTTTTCCCATTCGACGCAATACCTGTACGTTGGTGTGGGTCGCCCAGGATATTTTGAGGATACGTGGGTACACCCACATCTCGAATGCCTCTAGCTTTTTCATTAATGTTTCCATTATTGTCCAGGCCTCTGCGCCATATAGCAAGACCGGAAATAATAACATTTTAGCAGCCGCATTTTTAGTGGGAGAGATATTATGTCGCAATGGGTGAAAATATTTCTCATGCATGTTGTTAAATGTTGCTATGTCCTTTTCAACTCTAGATCTTATTTCGGTTGTTTCGTATTTCGAGTTGACAACTGTTCCAAGGTAAAATATATTTTTGAACTTGGGTATTATACATTTTCATTTCAACCAATCTTTTCACTAAATTATTAATGATTTTAATATAATATAAAGTCATACCTACATCCACATGTAGTTATTTCAAGGTTTACTTTTACTGTATGTATTATTAGAATCCCCTTTTTAGGAATATCCCAGTTTAAGGAATACAAATTTGAGGTCCCGAAACTTTTTCATTTACTCTTTAAGGGGGTAGGTGCAAAATCTTGGTCCAATGCTATTTAAATTCATTCATTTTTTTCGAATCCTGAGAAAACTAATAATAAGTATTTTTGAAAAATGTAAATGCAGAAAGAACAATTACATTATTACCAAGGGCCGAAAGTCTCTGGAAAACTTCTATAATGTTTATTTTATTAAGTTAGTTCTTTAAGTTAGTTATTTTAAGTTCTAGCTGCAACAAACCATTTCTTTTTCTGTTTTAAATTGGCTGGAACGGTAATAAAAATCTTGTCAGAACTGTTTTTTTATGTATTTACACACCCAGGAACAAAACACCACTTATTTGGCTTTATTTTTAATAATTAAATACGTAAAAAACTGCGCACATTCAAATACACTGAGTAAATAAGTATACAAAACTAGTCGTCGATCAAAGACGTTACGACTGCTGACGTCACAGACCGTAGCCTCGCTGCAGGGTACCGTTTTTCTAGCCTCCAAGAAAATCAACATTATGAACTCATTTATCTTAAAAAATATACATTTTTAAACAGTTTTATGATTGTTACGTTTTTATATACCTTGTAATCTATTGAATTTAACTATATTTAAAAATTAGTGAACATCCCTATTGTTCTCAAGTATTTCATTACATAGTTGCATTGATTATCTCTGAACCTAATAAGATGCTTTCGTTTTCTTCCAATTTCGTCGGACACGATTACATTTCAGAATATTTAAATAAATAATATATTTGAAACCAGTTACCTAACAGCAGGCTGTAGTCCATTAAATGTAACTTAGTGAGAAAGTCTACATCTGCCGTGAGAGTTTCCATAAGTTTTGCCTTGGCTTCTTCTCCTATTGTCACCTGTTGATGGGAAAGATCATTAGTTATTGAAATATTAAAGCTGCCGTTGAAAAACAAGCAATCAACACAGAAATTGGTGTAAAATATTTGCATAGTACTTTCACTTGATGCCAATATATTAAACAAATTAGGTGTAGTATGCAAATTTTATAGCGTGCTTTATTAATGAATTCAAAAGAGTTGGCGAACAAATAATGTGCGTCTTTATTGGTAAGTTGAAAATAAATGAGATACATTTTTATTATTGAGAATTTAAGAAAAATTGAGGGGGTCAAACGTAAAAGGGTTTAATTGCAGTTTTGATAGTTCTGAGATAATCAGCTTCAAAGTTATTTGAGTTTTATAAATTCTAGGATTCATTAAACTAAGATATGTCTAGTGTACAATGTTCTTTAAAATGATAAAAATATAAGGGTATATTGTTACTCTTACTACATCCTTCCTTTTTTTTTTATTATTAAAAAAATGTACTTGAATCGGTATATGGTGTTGATAAATGTTACTGGTAAAACGGTTTAAGTGCAGATGTTAACTCTATGGGTGGTGGGAATAAGCACAAGTCAAAAAATGAAAAAAAATTTTTAAGTCATATCCTTCTTCTAACCATGCTTACCCGTGGTTGTGTAAAATGATATAAGTCAAAAACTTATTATATCTCTATGAAAAATGACTGTGAAAATCCATATCAGTCAAACTGAAATAATAATGATAGTGTATTATCACATAAGTCGATTTATGTGTTCTTACGCCTACATCAATTTGTTGTGAATATAAACATAAGTCTGACTTATGTGTATTTACTCTTAGAATTTGACCATTTAAACTTGACAATTAAAAAGAGAAAAGCAGACATATGTGACGAATGCGATAAATTTAAATTGAAATTGGACCTTGCTGAGAATGATTCGGCTAAAACTGAAATTATAAGTCAAAGGTATGGTATGTTAAACAGTAAATGGTTAAGTTCAATTAGTTACCACTATAAACAGCCCGGATTAACCGATAATACTATAAAAGGCCCGGTTTCAGGTAAAATTTATTTTAGGCTTTATTATGGGAGTACCGTCTAGTCAGTGTTAATTGCAAAAGACCAACTCTGTCTACCTCGGTGGCTTATCGCTCCGGGTGGGTCTTAACAATGGGCCAGGTCAGATAAATTTAATAATATTTACGACCGCACTAATTGAATTCAAACCATTTACTGTTGAACAAACCATACTATCACTTATTTTTGGCAGATGAGACTTACAAACAAAAACAAAAAGATAAAGAACTAGCAAAAGCCAATGAAGCTATTAGCTGCTTGACGATGGATTTACAACAGTGCCTTGCTACTCGATTTTTAACTAATTCCATTTCTTGCCGTCAAACTTCCAAGTTTGACTTGCCGTCAAACTTCCAACATGTGAACAAGTCACACCCAAATTTCAGATGTTACCTAGGGCAAATTAAATTATATTTTAAACATCAAGGCTTAAGGTAGCTTTTTATACTTATGTTTCCTTAACGGACTACTTGAAATGGGCTTTGACCCACATATTTTTGTAAAATAGCATTTTGGTGGCTAACATGTACATTGCACGTAAGCACTGATGATGACTGGTAAACCAGTCGAAAACTAATAATTCCATTTCATTATATAAGCGTCAGCTATGGCCGTATAATTTAACAATCCATGATAATACAACAGGTAAGTCATTTTGCTACATGTGGTACGAGACTATCGCAGCTCGTGGAGCCAACAAAATTGCGTCATGTCTTTACAACCATATTCAAGCCTTAGCCCCTACTATTAAAAAGTAATCATATACTCAGATACTTGCGGGGGATACAACAAAAATTCATTTGTGACTGCGATGTTAACGTTAGCCTTACAAAAGTTCCAAAATCTTGATGTTATAGAACATAAATTTATGGTTTCTGGGTATTCCCATATGGAAGTGGATGGTGACCACGATATTATAGAAAGAAAAAAGAAAACAACCAATACTTTAATCAGCCATCCTTATGATTGGTATTAATTGGTTCGCTCTTGCGGACCAAGGTTTACCGTTGTCGAAATGACCCGGACCGACTTTTTAACATTCTCAGCTATGTTAAAAGGCCCACTTGTAAAAAAAAAGAAGGATGTAGCAAAGAATTACTTTAAATGGCAACCTGTACGATGTTTTCAGTACACTAAAAATTTTGGCGAAATCAATTTTAAAAGTAGCTTAGACGAATATGAACCACACCAACAAATATCATTTTTACGCATTAACGCAGCTTAAAAATGGCTAGATGAAGGAAGCAATGTTCCACATATTACAAACATGCCATTGTCCATTTCCGAAGAAAAGAAAAGGGATTTTTTGGCACTACTTGACTACATTCCACCTGTTTTTCATGATTTTTATAGACAATTGCCGTCTTCTTCAAAGTCAACATTAACCGATCCCGATGTAGAAGAATTTGATGAAGATGATAACAACTGATGTGTATAAATGCCTTTTAACATAAATATGGACTTGTTAATTTGATGATTTTGTTCTTGATTACTTTAGAATATTACATTATTTTTGGTTAATTTGTTATATTTCATTTATTGTGAAAAAACACATAAGTCATTTTTTATACTCAATGTGGGTGACAAATGGAATAAGTCAATCAAAACTCATGAAAAAATGTATATTTGTAATTTATTTTCTACAAGACATATATGATACATAAATCACGGTAAGTTATAAAATTTGATGAACGGGTGCTTCATAATGTAGGAATTAATCAGTTTTTACGTTTTCCTGAAAAGTTGCTCTTTTTGACTTATGTGTTTATTCGCACCACCCAGAGAACTATTACTAATCATTTTTAACCCAGTTGTTATCCACAGTGTAACTACAACTGGCACGTTGCATAAGACTCAATTAGTCTTCAAAATTCGACTCAAATCTAATATTTATTTACTTGAAATTAATCCTGTATTAACATGAGTTTTTACAGAATACTAAAAATAGTTTTGTGGTAAAATGAATCAAGCGCACATAAACCCCTTTACTACTAGGTACTTGTTTTTACAGACTAAAAATATTTTGAGGCAAAACGGTTCAAGCGCACGTAAACCCGTTTATTACTAGTGCAAACTGCAATTGTTTTCATTACATTAAATGTAATGGCGATAGATGGCGACTGTAGGGCGAAATATGATTGAATCCTTTTACCACCAATTAAGTATGCGAATTTGTACTTCGAGCATATTTTTAGAAAAGTGCAATTATTTTTGAAAAGTACGAGAAAAAGCAAAGACGACATGTTTAATTTATGTTTTTCTACGACCGTTTAATAACATGCTCATTATTCGCTATTTTTTCATAGATAATAGCACCCATTACTGTACCCGTGAGTAATAATTCATTACTCACGAGCTGAAGTTACTCACGGATTATTACTCACGGGCTGAAGTTAGATTCAAGTGGTGCATGCCACTTTTAATATTAATCGTATATAAACTGCGAATAAAATTACTTAAACTTGTTTATTTAATACAATATTTATTGTAATTTATACCAATAATTAACTTCGAAAAATTTGTAAAGAAATTTTAACTATAACAATGTCAGTATATTTTGTACGTTTATATCTAGTTTACTAAAAATTTTGACGTTTATCATTTAATTTAGTGACAGTGACATTAGCGCATTTTGTTTATGTTAATTGGAATTTATAACTAATATTGTGTTTGTTTTTCAAGTTATATTGTGTTAAATATGTTATAGCATATTATGTATAGTTATATATTATTATATTATATATAGTTAAATGTAAATATACATTATAACTATATATGTATTATGAAATACGTCCACCGACAACAGCCATTTCCTATTTATTAGATTCACTGACAGTAGGTACAAATTTAAGCTTATAATTTTTCGGAAACGAATAGAACTTATATTAACTATTTCTAGTTGTATTTTTACAATAAATAAGAATTTAGTAATAGTAGGCAACCAATTATTCAGCCACGTACTAGGGGTAAATAGCATTTAGGTATTTCTGTAAATTATTATAATTTAAATCTCGAGTAGTTGATACTTAAATTTTTTACTAATTAAAATAAAAAAAAAGATCGTAGAAAAAGTATAGTATTCTACTCGCATGTAATGGCTATTACTCACTCTGATGAATTACGACACACGACACTCGCCTACGGCTCGTGTCGCAAACTTCATCATCGTGAGTAATAGCCATCATTACATGCTCGTTGAATAATATACTATTATTTTGTATATTATACCACCACCTACAGTTTCTATCACAAAAATTTAAATAAACTTTTGTTTTATCTTTTTTTTGGACATTTGTCTTGTCTATGTTGGGTAGTAGCCCGATCAGGGAACGCAAAATTTTACGAAAACCTCCAAAAAATAAAGGGGGGTTGAAAATTTGGGAATCGGTAGTTGAAATTGTCTATTATTATATAAGAAAAAGTTAATTCTACATCCCCTCCATTTTACAAAAATTGGAAAATACAGGGTGAAAATTTTTTTCTCGGGGTGAAAAAATATACGTTCAAAATAAGTCCGGAATTGGATAAAATGACTAATTCTTAGTAACTTTCGTTCTATAGAGTTTTTTTACTAAGTCAATACTTTTCGAGTTATTTGCGAGTGAATGTGTCCTCATTTTAAACCAAAAAAATGTTTTTGGACGGTTTTTCGGAGATAACTCAAAAAGTAAGTATTTTAGCGAAAAAAATATTCTTAGTAAAAATATAGTTTATAAAATATTGAAAAATATGGTGTATGCGTGAGGTCTGCAGACCCAGCTGAAGCAGAGTTGCAGCTAATGAAATGTAGGTTCTTCTTCGTCAAATTTAAAATCGAATATTTCAATATGGAATAACCAAAAACGGAGCACTTTTCGGGGAAATTTATACAACTTTTTTAAAATGTTTAAAAAAAGGTTTATTTTTGTTCTTTAAAAAACCTTCTAACATTAAAAGTAAATGAGTTACGCACAAAATATTGTTGGTTAATTTTATTTTTTGGTAAAAAATGGCGAAAATCACCCCTTAATTAGCTTCTCAAATAAAATTAATCGTTACCGCTTTATAAGTTACTTTACTTATGTATTGTTTATGTTATCTATAAGTTTCATTGGTTGAAAGTGCTCAGTTTTGAAAATAATTGGGTTTAAAATAAAACATTTTTTTTATTTTGAAAAAAATCGTAATTGTTTATGGAATTAACTTAAAAACAATTAGGAATAGCAAATTCTCAAACAGTAATAAAATGTACGGTTTGCTTTTCTGAATAATTTTGATTTTTTGTTTTCTTGTTAGACAAACATTGGTTATGCTATGGCTGTTCAAAATTTGCCTAAACTCGTAATTAGTTACTCGTTCAAGCCATTTTAACTACAGCTTTTTCAAAACGAAGCACTTTGAACCGACGAAACTTACAGATCATATAAATAATACATAGATAAAGTAACTTGTGAAATGGTAATGTTAAAATGTATATGTGATGCTAAGTAGGGGGTGATTTTCGCGATTTTTTTTCCAAAAAATAAAAGGGACCAACAATATTTTGAGCGTAATTCACTTACTTTTAATATTACAATTTTTTTTAAAAAACAAAAATAAACCTTTTTTTAAACACTTCAAAAAAGTTAAAATGAATTTACCCCTAAAAGTGCTACGTTTTTGAGTTATTTCACATTGAAATATTCGATTTGGAATTTGACGAAGAAGAACCTACTTTTCATTAGCTACAACTCTGCTTCTACTGGGTCTAGAGGCCTCATGTATACACCATTTTTTTTTTCAATTTTTTATGGGCTATATTTTTGCTAAGAATATTTTTTTCGCTATAATACTTACTTTTTGAGGTATCTCCGAAAAACCGTCCAAAATTCCCCTCCATTTTTGTAAAATGGAGGGGATGTAGAATTGTAAACTTTTTCTTGTATAATAATAGATAATTTCAACTACCTATTCCCAAATTTTCATCCTTCCTTTATTTTTTTTGGGGTCAGATTGTTCTTTGATCGGGCTATAGTATTTACAGTGACTGTCAAAAACACTGTATTTTTGCTAGTTTCTCAGGACTACGAATATAAACAAAATAAACTAGATATATAATAATATAATAATAATAATTGAGTTTATTTGTAGCAACTAAGAACATAATAAATAAACCCAGTTTCTCACTGAAGTTGTTAGTCATATAGACTACAACTTGTGCGTGAGGGTTAAATTTTGATTAAGCATATTAAATAACATTAATTTATCTTATAGGTTAACAAAAAGGAATAAAATATAGTCTTTTTCGATCATCTGACTTCAAATTTGGGCTCCTCTTCTCACTTAATCCAGTTACTGTTAATTTTTTTTATGGGACCTCCGAAAATCTCTCATAATATTCAAGAAAGGATTGCAAACAATTTCTGATGGGATTCTTCTGACGAACTTCGTTTTCTATGATAATTATAATGAGTTTTTGAAGGTGTTTTATCTATTTTTACCATAATTTTCACAATTTAAACATTTATAAGTGACATTTGTAATAAATATGAAACATATACCGTTAATTAACAGCTTCCTCAAATTAAAATATACCTAACAAGCGCCTGCCGCGTGCAAAAGTTCGGATTTATTCTACAAATACAATAAAAATGTGCCTCATTAAAATGTAGAAAACGAGCAAGCAGGCAATAATCGGATTAATTTGTAAAAGTAACAATATAATTATTGTGAAATGTTTCATCAAAAAAGTACATCCGTATTTTTGTGTTCGGTGCAAAAAGTAAATCGTTTCGTTAATTGGATATAGCACGGTCGGGAAGCGATACGGCACGGAATAAAATAATTACCATCAGAAATTTATAGGTATTGGAAAATAAAGAGAAACATCGTAGGAAAATATCAAATCTAATGTGTTGACACTTCTATCTAAATTAGTATATCTACAGCCATTTTCAACACTCTTAATACTGGTTACCGGTAAAGATATTTCTATTGGAAAACAAACAAAATTACCATGATTATTCCATTCAAGATTCTGACCAATAGAAACCTATAAGAAAAAAATTACAGCGATAATTTTTGATAATTTCCCGTCGTCAAGTGTTTTACGTCAGATGCCCTTCCTTACTACGCAAAAATGAGCATCCAGTGACATTAATGACAATTAATAAATTTACAACTTGTCACAGAGAACACTAAGAAACAGGCTTAGCAAATATTCAGATGAAGATATCAATAAAATATTAGTTAAAATGATTTCAAAAGACAGTTTTATTCATGAAATAATCTTACCGAATTACTTTCGAGCTCCTAAAAATTACCGATTTGTTTTGCCCTCGTGACTCTTTGACATAATTTTAGATATAATTAAAAACATAATTAAAATTGATAATTTTAGAGCTCTCGTGTAATAACTACTGATAATCTCTTCATACACCGGACAAATTAGCTCAAATTTAATAAAAAAAAATGTATCCAAAATTTTATGAAAGAAAGTAGTATGTGGGGTTACAATAAAAATAAATTAAACAGCTTAAAACCTTTGGAAGATAATTTGCGAGAGGGGGATAAAAAAAGTTTTTTTTTTAATTTCCGGCGAAAGGGTACTAAGATAGGCAAACTATCATCACTCCCAGAATTAATTTTTTTTTATTTTATCATTTTATTACGTTGTAGGCAGCCCGATTTTAGCCTACTGCCCCCTCTCCTTACCATTAAAAATGCCATTTTACCGTTTTTTTTTTTTTTTGGTGGGTTGCAATCGGTTTAAAAATTTCAAATTAATCACAAGCATAGTCGAGGCTTTTACAAAACTTGTCTATTTTTGATAGACCCTAAAAATGTTGAGTGTACATAACCTGAATATGCATTTTTTCTCGAAATTTTTGTGTATTTTATCAAAAATTATATTTTTAATTTTTTTTTTCCAGCTTTTCCGTAAGGTGCGCCCCTTCGAAAATTCGAGAAACAGTTTTTTAGAGGTTTCGAACGATTTTTTCCATTTTATAAACTGCAAAATAAATCAAATCAAGGTTTTTTATAGGTTATTATAACACCTTTCAACCCCCCCCCCCCAAAAAACATGTTTTTAAGGGATTTTGTGATTTTTTGCAGCGATAATCATATTTTTTAAGATCGATACAAGCGGAATCATTTTTTTCATGTTTTACGTGTTTAAAAAATAAAACAGCTGGACTTTAGCCACCTTTTCTCCTAGCCCCTAAAACGTCATTTTTTCGTTTTTATTTTTTTTTTTTTCGATGGGTTCAAAATTAATTCAAAAATTGCAAAAATTTACAGCCGTAGGTGAGGATTTTACAAAACTTATTTATTTTGTATAGACCCGTAGATTGAGTGTATAACTCAACTCAACTAAAAAAGCGTATTGGGACCGTGCAAGTTCGGAAAAACGACACCTGGTTTCTACGCTCTGCACTTTTATTCGCACTTTTAATTATATTGGCCAATCATATGGTCCTGGTTACTGGATAATTGTCAAGGCCATAGTCCAAAAAAAATAATAAGAAGAAAAAATAAGATTTAGGTTATGTTATTAAAACGTAAACAATTGTATGTAGTAAATAAAATTAATTATTAAAATGCAGTACTGCAAGCAAAATACAATTAATTAAATTTACCTTTATACAGGGTGTTAGTAAATAAGTATGAAAAATTTTAAGGGCTAATTCTACATGCAAAATTAATGCCGGTTTGCTTTATAAGCATATGTCCGCAAATGCTTAGTTTACGAGATACGGGGTGTTGAAATTTTTATTTCAAACTACCAATTTATTTATTGCTCTAAGACCAGTTGAGCTATGAAAATGAAATTTGGTGAGTTTTAGGAGGTAGTTATTACGTATTTTTTGACATACAATTTAGTACTTTGTATTCATCATTGGCGCGCCTACGGGTAATGGTCTGAATTTTTTTAAAGAAAAAAATAGTACGCCATTGAGATATTTCGAATTAAAAATTATTTTTAAATTACACGTCTAATTTATGATAAAAAACCTTCCTTGACTTTTTTCATATGGTACACCGTTTTTATGCAGAAAAATAAAACATCTTGACGCGTATTTTTCATTTTTTGAATGCATTATCAAGAAATATCCAATAATAATACTAAACTGGAACAATAACAGAAAATATTTCTAATAATATTTTAACTAGATGCAGAGCTACAACAAATGTTAAAAAGACTTCCTTTAGAGGTTATAGAAGAATTTTATATTCATCATTGGCGCGCGTACGGGTAATGGTCTGAATTTTTTAAGTGAAAAATAGTACGCCACTGAGATATGTCAAATTAAAAATTATTTTTAAATTGCTGGTTCAATTTACGACAAAAAATCTCTCTTGCCTTTTTTCATATTCGGCGTCGTTTTTATGTAAAAAAATAAAACATCTTAACGTTTTCAAAGTATTTGAACTAAGTTTCTATGCATATGGAAACTACCTCGAATACTTTGTAAACGTTAAGATGTTTTATTTTTTTGTATAAAAACGGCGCCTCGTATGAAAAAAAGGTAAGAAAGATTTTTTGTCGCAAATTGAACGATGAATTCAAAAATGATTTTTAGTTTGACATATCTCAGTGGCGTACTATTTTTTTCTTCAAAAAATTCAGACCATTACCCGTACGCGCACCAATGATGAATATAAAATTCTTCTGTTACCTGTAAAGAAGATCATTTTAAACATTTTTGCAGCTTTGCACCTAGCTGAAATCTTATTAGTAATATTTTTTGTTATTGTTGTAGTTTAGTATTATTGTATTGGATAGTTCTTGATGATGTATGTATTAAGAAATGAAAAACACGCGCCAAGATGTTTTATTTTTCTGCATAAAAACGGTGCATTATATGAAAAAAAGGCAAGAAAGGTTTTTTATCAAAAATGAAACGTGGAATTTAAAAATAATTTTTAATTTGAAATATCTCAGTGGCGTACTATTTTTTTCTTTAAAAAATTCAGGCTATTACCCGTATACGCGCCAATGATGAATACAAAATTCTTAATTGTATGTCAAAAAATGCGCAATAGCTACCTCCTAAAACTCACCAAATATTATTTTCATACCTCAACTGCTTTTAGAGCAATTAATAAATTGGCAGTTTGAAATAAAAATTTCAACACCCCGTATCTCGCAAACGAAGCATTTGCGGACATATTTTTATAGAGCAAACCGGCATTATTTTTTATGTAGAATTAGCCCTTAAAATGTTTCATACTTATTTACTGACACCCTGTATAATAATTGCATATCATATCAATATTGTGAAGCAATATACAGTGAGCACGTAAAGGTTGGAATAAATTCATTTTCTCGAGAATGGATGATTTTGGAAAAAAATCCCGAAACAGGTCAATTTTTATTTTTAAATTACGACTTTTTGGCATATACATCATACTAGTGACGTCACCCATCTGGGCGTGATGACATCATGGATGATTTTTTTAAATAAGAATAGGGGTCGTGCGATAGCTTCTTTGAAAAGTAATTCAATTCTCTATTCAGTAATATAATCATTAACATAATTATTTATACAGGGTGTCAAAAAAAATTTTTTTTGCATAAAATTTATTGACATAAAAAGAAGAATGTGTGTAATTTATTTAATTCAAATACATTTTACTGCTCTCAGAAAACTGAAAAAAATGTTTATTTGAAAAATGATCATTGCTTTTCGCTTAAATTAAATGTTCAAACTGTCACGAGGCTGGTGAGTGGCGGCTTTAATGTTGAATTTAAGCAAAAAACAATATTTATTTGCCAAATAAACATTTCTTCCTGTTTTCTGATAGCAGTAAAACGTATTTTGAATTAAATAAATTACACACATTCTTCCTTTTATGTCAATAAATTTAATTCAAAAAAATTTTTTATGGTCACCGTGTATAAATAATAATGTTAATGTTTATATTACTGAATAGAGAATTGAATTACCTTTCAAATGAGCTATCACACGACCCCTATTCTTATTTAAAAAAATCATCGATGACCTCATTGCGCCCAGATGGGTGACGTCACTAGTATGATATATATGCCAATAAGTCGTAATTCAAAAATAAAAATTGAACTAATTTGGGAATTTTTCCCAAAATCGTCCATTCTCGAGAAAATGAATTTATTCCAACCTTTACGTGCTCACTGTATAATTTTTCTTCTTAAATGACAATAGGTATGAAATGTACGTCAATTTGACAATTTCAATTGACAATATGAATTATTTAGGAAAGTTGCAATATTTCTCCGCTATTCGCGCACGATCGTTTCGCGTATCCCTTCCGAGTACTTGCACACCGCGAATAACTTTTTTTTGGAGATGGCTCAAGGTCAATTTAAATTTTTTTGAAAATTATGAGAGTGAGGGTATTTTGTCTATCTTAACAGGACCCTTTGTATATGACATTATTAATTACTACTCTGTAAAAATTTACAATTATAAAAATGTAATACCGATAACGTACTAATTCAGATAGAAAATTCTACATTATTTAACACAACAATTGTATAGGATGATTCTTACCTTCATCTGTTCATTGACGAAATCGTTATCCTTCAACGTGGGCAGCTCCTTTTCCCTCTCTTTTTCCGAGGCTTCCCTGTCGACGGTGGATCCCTTGAGATCAAACTTTCTGTGTGTGCTTAAGTGATTTGAGAATACGTTTCTACTTACGACTATATAGTGCTCGACGTTGTCTACCGTTAGACGATACATACCAAGGTACTGCGGCAGAAGCGTCTTGCCGTGTCTTTCTACAATATACTACATAAGACAAAATATATTAAATAACCAGAAAGAACCTTCAATATACATTTAAATTAAATATTCTTATTGAAAAAACAGAAACAGGCACAATTTTCATTCAAAGAGGGGTCAGACGAGGTTGTGAGTTATCCCCAACTTTGTTTAACGCGTAATCGGAGATAATATTCAACGAAGCCTTAGAAAGCCTATGTTGGATAAACGAGACACCAAATCCTGATGAAGAAATTATAATTCATATAGAAATAGCAAGAGAGAAATCCAAACTTACTGGAGATACCATAAGCCAATGAAGGACAAGACCTTATCCAGAAATACAAAATTGAATATTTACAGAGTTACAATCAGAACAGTAGTTACATAAGCAGCTGAGACAATATGCCTAAGAGGTAAATATGATGAAGAGAGATTAAGAATATCCGAAAGAAAATCGTCAGAAGAATTACGGGCCCGAGAAGTATGGAAAACGGAGAAATGAGAAGAAGAGTGAACCATAAGCTAAGAGACATAATTAAGGAAGAAGATATAGTTAGATTTATTAAAGCGCAGATACTGGGATGGCTGGGACACAGAGAGAAGGAAAACGAACTATTGATTAACAAGGTTACCAGATGGAATCCAGAATCTGAAAGACCAAGGAGAAGAGAGACCATTAACCTAGAGAAAAATCATGGGAGGACCAAGTCATCTTCTTCTTCTTGTGCCACTCCTATCGGAGATTGGAAATCATCAAGGCTATCCTGACCTTGTTTACAGCTGACCTAAAATGTTCATTAGTGGTGCAGCCAAACCACTCTCTCAAATTCCGCAACCATGACATTCTTCTACGGACTGGATTCCGTTTTCCTTCTATTTTTCCTTGCATTATATTTTGAAGTAATGCGTATTTATGTTCTCTCATCAGGTGCCCCAGATATTCGAGTTTTCTTCGTTTTTATTGGCATGACCAAGTCATGCAACATATCAAAATCCTGAAAGTGAGAAACTGGAGGAACATATGCACAGATCGAAATGGGTGAAAGAAAATCGTAACAAGGCTAAGTAACATAACTAACTTTGACAATGCACAACTAGAATGCGATTTGCCGCAATAAGCGAATCAGAGAGCTCTAAGTAAGAGCGGCAAACATTTTATCAGGAATGAAAGGTCTTGATGATGATGATGATTGAAAACACAAGTGTTTCCACAACCGAAAATACTGAAATAAAGTTTATGTTTGTCTTTTGAGAGGCTTTTTATGTGTTAAAATATTACAGGCATGCTGAATTGATCTTAAAACGAATAATAATTAAATTCATGGGGGGAAGGCCTATAAAACAATCATACGACCCGTAGTGATGTATGGCAGCGAAACGTGAACCATAACAAGTGGAAACGAATAGTGATTACGTATTTGGGAAAGAAAAATCCTAAGGAAGATCTTTGGACCTGTGCCTGATGTCTGTGCTATACCCGGACGTCAACATAATAAAAGCAATAAAGTATCGAAGACTCCAATGAACGGGACACCTCAGAAGACGTTCTGATGAAAGTACTGGTAAGGCTGGTATGGGTCCCAGCTGGAAGAAGACCACGTGGACGCCCTCGACTCCGATGGTGAGATAATAATACCGGGTGTCCACTTATATTTTCCCTCATTTTAATTGCCTATAACTTCTAAACGACTCAAGATAAAAATATGCGGTTTTCGCTGAAATGTTTTATTTTAGTAAAAGTTTTGTTTGAATTAATTGAATTTTTTATATCGCTTTTAAATAAAAAATGGTAGATTTTGGAAAAAAAACGTTGTTGACTTTTTTATTGAAACACCCAGTATATTTTTTTGTAAATTGAAAGAACGTTCATTTACCTATCCAGCGCTATAAAGATTTTAAAATCGGTTGTCAAATGACTGAGCAATTCATTTTTAAAATGAGAGATGCAATGTGGAAACCACATAACCATAATATCAATTTGCTTAGTTATGTTATTTCGTTATGTGATATACACGTTGCACCTCTCATTTTAAAAATTAATTACTCAGTCATTTGACAACCGATTTTAAAAAACTTTATATCGTTGGATAGGTGAATGACGGTTCTTTCAACTTACAAAAAAATATACTGGGTGTTTCAATAAAAAAGTCAACAACGTTTTTTTTCCAAAATCTACCATTTTTTTTTCGTAATTGAAAGAGATATAAAAAAGCTCAATCCATGCAGATAGAACTTTTACTAAAATAAAACATTTCAGCGAAAACCGCATATTTCTATCTTGAGCCGTTCAGAAGTTATAGGCAGTTAAAATGGGGGAAAATATAAGTGGACATCCGGTATAGTAGGAAACCTAAAAGCTTTTGGCGTGGATAATTGGATTACTCAAGACAGAGAAGAGTGGAGGCATGTTGTCCAGTCGGCCAGAACCCACGAAGGGTTGCAACGCCACGGAGTAAGTAAGTAAGGGAAGGCCTATGTCCAACAGTAAAAGTTCATTTAATGTATTTATAATTCAATAAAAATATACAGGGTGTCCCGAAAAGAATGGTCATAAATTATACCACACATTCTGGGGTCAAAAATAGTTCGATTGAACCTAACTTACCTTAGTACAAATGTGCTCACAAAAAAAGTTACAGCCCTTTGAAGTTACAAAATGAAAATCGATTTTTTTCAATATATCGAAAACTATTAGAGATTTTTTATTGAATGGACATGTAGAATTCTTATGTCAGGAACATCTTAAAACAAAATTATAGTGAAATTTGTCCACCCCACAAAAAATTTATGGGGATTTTGTTCCCTTAAACCCCCCCAAACTTTTGTGTACGTTCCAATTAATTCATAATTGTGGTACCATTAGTTAAACACAACGTTTTTAAAACTTTTTTGCCTCTTAGTATTTTTTCGATAAGCCAGTTTTTATTGAGATGCGGCTTCTTTTTCAATATATTTACGTAAAAATTTTATGGGGGTTTTGTTCCTTTAAACCCCCTAATGTTTGTGTACGTTCCAATTAAACTATTATTGTGGTACCATTAGTTAAACACAGTGTTTTTAAAACTTTTGTCTCTTAGTCTTTTGTTCATAAGTCACCTTTTATCGAGATGTAGCTTCTTTTTCAAAATATACCTAAAAATGTAAATTATAAATAAATTTTCAGATTATTAACAGGTCTCTATAACCGTACTTAACCATATACAAATATGTGGTGGATTCGACAAATATTCAAAATATCTCGATAAACACTGGCTTATCGAAAAAGTACTAAGAGGCAAAAAAGTTTTAAAAATAATGTGTTTAACTAATAGTGCCACAATAATAATTTAATTGGAACGTACACAAAAGTTTGGGGGGGTTTAAGGGAACAAAACCCCCATAAAATTTGTATGGGGTGCACAAATTTTACTTAATTTTTTTTTAAGATATTGCTGTCGTAAAAATGCCACATGTCAATTTTCAATAAAAAATCTCTGAGAGTTTTCGATATATGAAAAAAAATCGATTTTCATTTTGTAACTTCAAAGGGCTGTAACTTTTTTTGTGTGCACTATTGTATATAGGTAAGTGAGGTTCAATCAACCTATTTTTGACCCCAGAATCTGTGGTATAATTTATGACCAATCTTTTCGGGACACCCTGTATAATACGCCCGCCAGTCAATGGGAGCAAGAATAGGATATTACCTCCGAATTCTATCCTACTGCATGGATTTTAATGAAATTTTGGGAATAGCCTCTACTTATCTCCTAATTCATTGTCTACCCTATGCCGATGTGTGCTTTTATCTTGGGGGGTGGTTCCCACCCCTTCTTGAGGTGGAAAATTTCTTGGTTAAAATAACTACGGAAGTGGCTAGAGAACCTAATTCTAAGCAAAAACTGTTCTATATTTTTTTTTTGAAAACAACACTTTTTGAGTTATTCGTGGTTGAAAATTGGCCATTTTCATTGAAACATAACACCTTTTCTTTTTTGCGAATACCTTAAAAACTATGCATCTAACTAAAAACTATATAAAGCATTTTTGTAGCTTATAAAAAAACAAAGAGATTACTTTCTTCATAAATCTTCTAGTTATAATACAAAAAGAGATATGTTAGGTGAAAATAATTTGTTTTTTGGTGCATGCTCAAATCGGTGTATTCAACTTGAAAAACCACAGAAACGATCGATATTAGGTGTATAATGCCAACAACACCTTTTGTAGTGCTGGGAAAAAACCTTTAAAATGAGCAATGTTAAAGGTCGATTACATTCAAACTAAGCGAGTACATTCAAAATAAGAAGTTTATTTAATCCCTCATCTACTACAATTTTAATGCATCATTTTACTTCTACAATATATTTTATTATAGTGATATTTCTATGTTCAAAAAGTTGGACGGATTTAAAATGAATGGTTTAAAAAAAATAAGATCAATTTATATAGCGCATTTTTAAATTTTCTTAAAAGTCTTCATTTTTCTGCATGTAACTGGAAAATGATAATACATAGATACAATAATGAACAACAAAAACAAAATTTTTATCTAACAAAACTCTACATTTTTGTATGGTATCTTTTTTTCGTAAAAGATCTATTTTACGAAATCTCTTTTATCTCTAAAAATACCAAGTTTCTTGTAAAATGTATATATTAAAATACCCTAAATAAGGGTCACAATACAAAACGTTTTCGGATTAAGGAATCCATCATCAGTGTTTAAAAGCCAAAATTTGCATGCCTGAGCCACCAAAATGTATTGGGTAAAAACCCTTTAAATGTAAATGATAAAGTTATTTTACATATTTATATAAAAATCATCTGATGTTAAAGATAAACCTGGATGTTACCCAGGGCAACACAGGACTCTCCCCACGTGGTTGGAACTTTTTTTTGGAGAAAACCTCACATATTGGATTTCAATGGCCAACTCGTTTGTTTTGTATTGTGACCCTTATTTAGGGTATTTTAATATATACCTTTTACAAGAAACTTGGTATTTTTGTGATTTATGGTATACAGCCAGCTACACGAAGTTTATTTTCCTCGTGGATTATCTTTTATCTCTCTTTTATCTCTATTTAAAGATCTCTTTTATCTCTTATCATTTTCGAGTTACATGGAGAAAAAGATTTTAAGAAAATTTAAAAATGGACTCTATAATCTGATCTTATTTTTTTTTCAAGAACCATTCATTTTAAACCCGTCCAACTTTTTGAACATTGAAATAACACTATAATAAAAAGTATTGTAGAACGAAAACGATGCATTTAAATTCTGATGGGTGATGGGTTAAATATATTTCTCATTTTTTCTCAAAATACATTAGTCATCCATTTTTTTGCAGCATATCTCGCTTGGTTTGAATGTAATCTACATTTAATATTGCTCATTTTAAACGTCTTCTCAAGCACTACAAAAGGTATTATTAGCATTATACACCTAAAATCGACCGTTTCTCTTTTATTTCAAATTGAATACAGCGATTTGAGCATGCACCAAAAAACTAACTCTTCTCACATATTTATCTCCTTTTGTATTATAACTAGAAGATTTATGAAGGAACGAATCTCCTTGTTTTTTTATAAGCTACAAAAATATATAATATAGTTTTTTTCGTTAGATGCGTAGTATTTAAGGTATTCGCAAAAAACCGTTCGAAAAGGTATTATGTTTCAATGAAAACGGCCAAATTTCAACCACGAATAACTCAAAAAGTAATGAGTTTTAAAACAAAATTAAAAAAAAAAACAGTTTTTGCTTAGAATTGGGTTCCCTAGCCACTTCCGTGGTTATTTGAACCAAAAAATTTTCCACCCCCGAGAAGGGGTGGGAACAACCCCCAAGATAAAAGCACACATCGGCATAGGGTAGAGTTTGTTTCTTGAGCTTAATTTTACGTACTGTGAAAATATCAAGTAAATCGATGTAGTAGGATGGAATTCGGAGCCAAATAACCTCATTGACTGCCCTATAACTCATTGTTTACATTAATAAATAGAAAGAAGGTTTAAAATACTTACAGGATGATAATGTTTCAAAAATGAATGCATTCTTTCTACCTCTTCAGAAGTAAGGGTTTTAATTATAAAAATTTTATCGTAGCTTAGATAAAACTTAGCTCCGCTTTTGCCTGACGAATCATCTGGCATTGGTTGTGATCTGAAACGAATAACTGGAATTAGAAGAAATGTTTATACAGTAGTTTATCATTGTACATTTAAAAAATATGAGAAAATCTTAATTTTCTTTTGTTGTTCACCCTGTATACGAGTATATTTGTCATTTTCCTGCGAGATGGATAGAGGAGGACGAACCGTTTGGCCACCGTGATCACCGGAATTGTCAAAAACTGATTTTTTTTATGTGGGGCTATAAAAGAAACCTTCTGCACCAGAAGCCTCCAACAACGCCAGAGATGATATGAAAAATAGAACAAGAGAAGCTTTTAATAATATTGACCTACAAATGTTAATGATATGTGGTTTGTCATTCGAATATAGGAGGTGGACATTTTGAACATGTACTTTAGAACATTAATGTGATATGATAAGGGAATATTAGGGGAAGTCTAGAGGTGGTACCAGCTGCTGCCAAAATCACAGATTAATTGCTGATTTCCAAGTTCCTGTAAGAAGAATGGATCAAATAAGGCCTGAAGAAAGATGCTTAAGCAGGGCATGTCAGTAAAGGGGATTGATATTTGTATGAATCGAGATAGAAACTTATGAAGAAACGTAATTAGGGAAACCGACCCGACATACGGATTAAGGAAAAGAGAATGATGATAAGAGAAGCATTGATGGTGGTTTTTTATAGTTTAAAATGTATATTATAATATGTTTGAATTTTCACTATTCGTGAGATGATCAAATTAAACAAATAAAAGTTTTTTTATTTTCAAGCAATAAAACAAAACAAGTTTTTTAAATTTTTTTAGTCGGTGTGTTAAGAACGATTTCTGAGCAATTTTAATCATTAAAATCGAAGTTTACAAACAACTAAAATCGTAGTTAATAAAAAATTACCACAAGAAAATAATTGCTAAACCGTATTATTTAATTGGCTAATTTAGTTATACCTAAGCCAAGTGTTTATAATATGTAAAACTGTAAAACAAATCAGACCTAATATTTTTATATATGCCATAAAAATATAAGTCTCAAACAAACCGTCGCGTCATAAAATTAAGTATTAAATACGATAAAATTAGAATATCTCATTTTTCGTCGGCGCTGAAGGTGAAAGCGTTTTATTGTGATGTATAATAATAGGCCTGGATACCGCGTACCAAAAAAAATTTGTTAATAGCAAGCTGAAAATTTATTAATAGCTTAACGGTGTCTGGTCTGACAAACTTTGACGAACAGGAACACTGGAACAGGGGAATTAATTGTGGAACAGGTTACAGGTTGCGAACTACAGGTTATGAACGTCAGATTACAAAAACGTCCCATGTATTTTGTCGGACATATTTTCCAATTGATTTGTTCCTTTTGATTAAACTTTCATCCAAAAATCAGACTGCTATTTACCACCAATATAATTCCTGTCATTTGACATACTCTCCGTGTCGGACTTATTAAAATGCCCAAAATATTTGTCGGACAAACATTTTTTAATATATTATACAGTGCCCTGCAATAAGTGTTACCCCCACCTTATAAACTCATTTATTTTTAGCACATAAGCAAAACGCTTGGACAGGTCGATTTTTAAAATAATTATAGTATATTATAGCATCAGTGTTTCGAACTTTACGCGATCCCTCTTCAGGTGACAGGCATAATTTTGATTTTTTTAAATAAGAAAGTACATCATGTGACACCTCATTTAAAAGCTTTTGAAATACTGGTTACAAAAATGTACAATACTTTACTCCTATTTGAGAGCGCAGCCGCAAAATTTCGGTCGAATTATTTTAAATGCATCCATATTTTTCGAATCCTGAGAAAACTAATAAGTATTTTTGAAAAATTTAAACGCAGAATGAAATACAGTATTAGCGATGGTCGAAAGTCTCTGAGAATTTCTATAATGTTTATTTTAATAAGTCACAGGGGTGAAAAAAAGAGAAAATTTAGTCTGATTTTTAATTTCAAATATATCATTCAAAAGAAAGGTTATGTTTATTCTAAGGGACTTTCTGCCCTCGGTAATAATGTTATCTTTCATTCTGCGTTTAAAATTTTCAAAAATACTTATTAGTTTTCTCAGGATTCGAAAAAAATAAATGCGTTAAAAATGAATTCGACCGAAATTTTGCGCCTACGCTCTCAAAAAGGATGAAAGTATTATACATTTTTGTAATCTGTATTTCAAAAGCTTTTAAATGAGGTGTCCATATGATGTACTTTCCTATTTAAAAAAATCAAAGTTATGCCTGTCACCTGAAGAGGGATTGGCTAAAGTTCGAAACATTGATGGTATAACATACTATGATTATTCTAAAAATCGACCTGTACGAGCGTTTTGCTTATGTGCTAAAAATAAATAAGTTAATAAGGGGGGTAACATTTATTCCAGCGCACTGTATAAAGTTTACTATTGAATAAACATAAAAACCTGACTGATAGTTTTCACAATCATAAACTTGTCAGGGTGACACGTTTCACAATTAAAATCACATTCCACAATTAAAACTTCCCCTGTTCCAGTGTTCCCGTACATCAAAGTTTGTCCGGCTAGACACCGTTAAGCTATTAACAAATTTTCAGCTTGCTATTAATCAACTTTTTCTTGATATGCGGGATCCAGGCCTATTTTATTGTGATGTATAAATTTAAAATTAATTTTGAGAACGCACCGAAAAGTTAGATTTAGACCAACACTTTAACAATAGAGTGAGCGACGTCGTTCTTTATGTTAAGTTAAAAGTTAATAAAAGGGTTATGCCATTATGGACCGAGATACAATGTGGAGACGTGAAAAATATGTTGGATCTCGTTTGTTTCGAAGCCCAATTATTTTATTCCAGAATAAGGTAGCACGATCCTAGTCCAGAAAGCCACTGCGCATCCGCTAGGAAAAACATTCTAATTCGGATTTTTTCCACAGTCTTACCCAAAAAGGACTCCTTTTAACAAATTTGCATGTTGCCAGGACCAAAAGGTGGTCAAACATTTTTTAACGTTTTTTTTTGTTATTTTCCTAAAATTATTTTTTTTGCATGGAATATCTATTTGTATAACAAGGGAGGAAAGTAATATCCGACGCGTAGCGGAGGGCAGTAATCATTCAAGGAAGGAAAAGGCACTTTATTCCCATGTTATACATATGGTTTTTCCACCTTCCTCAAATAACAAGTCATTTTTTCATTTTTACTTTATTTATGTAACTAACCATCAAAATTTATTAGAACTAAAACTAACAAGTTGGTACAATATAACTGTCAACTGCCAAATATAAGTCAAATAATTAATGTAAACATTGTTAAATGAAAATATCAATTTACTGTTTTTTACCATTCTGCAAAATACAGGGTGTTTTATAAATAAACGTTAAAATGTATCATAGATACTTACGTAATAGAAATTAGATATTGTCAATAAGTTATATTTCATAAATGAAACACCATGACAACTTTGCTCCCTACAATCAGGTCCGGAAAAGTATACTTTCGGTAGAGGTAGGTGGAAAAAAAGTTTTTTTAGGTTTTTTGCATCATTCCAAACAGAAAAGGTCTTTAGTGACTTTTCTCTAAAAATGATAGTTTTTGACATATTATAAGCGATAAAAAATTGAAAAATTGCGAAATCGGCCATTTTTAAACCTCAAAAACTATGTGAAAAACTGAAAATTTGAAGTTGCCAAGGAAGGTAGATATTCTTTAAACATCGATTGATGAAATCCCGAAGAGTTTTTTGCAATACAATATTCAAAACTCCTTTGTTTTTTAATTGCTAATCAAGCGTGCGCTACACTATTTTCCACCGACAGTATGGTGCAAATGAAAGGAATAAATTCGTTATTTCGTAAGCCGGCGACTTTAAGGAAAAATCCCGAAACAGGTTGATTTTTATTTTTAAGTTATGATATTGTGGCATATATGGTATACTAGTGACGTCATCCATCTGAACGTGATGACGTAATCGATGATTTTTTTTAAATGAGAATAGGGGTCGTGTGCTAGCTCATTTGAAAGGTTCTTCAATTCTCTATTTAGTAATATAAACATTTACATAATTATTTATACAGGGTGTCCAAAAATTTTTTATTAAATTAAATTATTTGACAAAAAAAGAAGTAGAAGGACACCCTGTATAAATAATTATGTAAATGTTTACATTACTGAATAGATAATTGAAGAACGTTTCAAATGAGCTACCACACGACCCCTATTCTCATTTAAAAAAAATCATCTATTACGTCATGACGCCCAGACGGATTACGTCACTAGTATACCATATATGCCACAATATCATAACTTAAAAATAAAAATCGACCTGTTTCGGGATTTTTCCTCAAAGTCGCCGGTTTACGAAATAACGAATTTATTCCTTTCATTTGGACCATACTGTCGGTGGAAAATAGTGTCGTGCACGCTTGATTAGCAATTAAAAAACAAAGGAGTTTTGAATATTGTATTGCAAAAAACTCTTCGGGATTTCATCAATCAATGTTTAAAGAATATCTACCTACCTTGGCAACATTCAAATTTTCAGTTTTTCACATAGTTTTTGAGGGTTAAAAATGGCTGATTTCGCAATTTTTCAATTTTCAATCGCTTATAATATGTCAAAAACTATCAATTTTAGAGAAAAGTCACTAAAGACCTTTTCTGTTTGGAATGATCCAAAAAACCTAAAAAAACATTTTCCATGCAAAAAAAATAATTTTAGGAAAAAAAAAAATTTAAAAAATTTTTGACCACCTTTTGGTCCTGGCAACATGCAAATTTGTTAAAAGGAGTCCTTTTTGAGTAAGATTGTGCAAAAAATCCGAATCAGAATATTTTTCCTAGCGGATGCGCAGTGGCTTTCTGGGCTATCCAGAGAAATGATGTCAACATGTTTCCGAGAACTTTAGAAAAAGTATAAGTAAAAGTATTTATATTTTTTTAAATAGTCACATATGGTATTTTTATTTTACATAAACCACATTTTTTCTTTCATTCAGCGTCTCCTGTGGAGTTTAACACGTTGGCTGCCGTTAAACACAAATTTTATGCCTCATGTTGTCGTTGATAACAGCCGAGTGACACATCGCAGTTGTCTCTAAAACATAGAAACTGGAGACTCGTGGCCGTAGGGACTAGTGGAGTCACTGAAGGTTTTCACCTCCGATTTCGTTGAACCTACATCGATTTTCATGAAAATTGGTGAGTAGTTAGAAGATACTTCAAGAAACAAAGGTGACATGATGCCAACTTGCGCTTTTACCCTGAGGGTGGATGCCATACCTTCTCGGGGGTGAAATTTTTTTTATTAAAAATAATACCAGAAATCGATAGAGGGGAAACTTCTAAGCAAAATTTGTTATATAAAGTTATTAACATAAATCAATACTTTTTGAGTTATTAAATATCAAATTTTATTTTTTCTTAAAAAAAATGCATTTTTAAAGCTGTTTTTCACGTATTACTCAAAAACTATAAGCTTTTATAAAAAAAAATCAATGGGAAAATCCCAATAGTTGGCTGTATACCATAGTTTAAAAAACCAATACAGAAGTAAAAACTTCGAGATGTATTCTGGTATAAAATCGTTTATTTAAAACTATAAAATGTCATGGATTGCAGAACGTTTTCGTTCTAAACAGAACATCTTCAGTGCCTAGAATGAAGTATTTCCACGTTAGTTTAAAGCAAAAGGTTAAAAATGTGACTGTTAAAATTTGGTTAAAGTTTCATTTGATTTTGGATTTTTTAATACAAAGGTTTGTCTGCAAAAATAATTTAAATTATTTGAATAATAAAATCTACTGTAAAGTTTAAATTAGCAACTCTCTATTCCAGAATAACTTATAGATTCATTAAATTTAATGCAGATATATTAAATGGTTTAAGTTGTGACGTCATCGGATGTGAAATGACGAGATAAAAGTTGAGTTTTGTTGAAACAAGGAAATACACTACATAATAAAAGATAATTAGACTTGCGTGGAAAAACAAAGCTAAACAAACAGAAAAAACCAGAATTTAAGAGTATTTTTATGTGATGAAATGTTGGTTGCCTAACAAGGCAAGCAGGCAACAGGTTGAAGGTAAACGGTAGAATATTGCGAGAAAACAGTATATATACAAAAGGTGGCTATTTATTGTGTTAAATTTATTATTATACTATTGCAATGAATAACTATGTCTGTTAAAAGTTGGAAAATAATTGTTAACAAAATTAAATAACTAAAAATGACAGTTAGTGAGGTAGATATATGTGTGAAGGATATGATTGTATATAGTATTGTGAAATGAATAAAAGTATGTAATAATATAATAAAATTAAACTAAGTGACATAAAGTCTAATTCATCTTTATGTAGTTTTGAAAGGACTGAATGAATTGGAAGTAATGTATCTTGATAGTCTACCAACGTAGAATAGTGAATAAAATAATTAGAATGAGAGCTAAAATGCATCATTTTCCCGGTATTTAAACTTGAATACTTAGATTTGGGTACTCAAAGAAAAAATATAGGCCTACATTCGACCTATAACTCACTTTTAGTTAACATTGAAAGGTTTTTCTAGTAAGGAGTTTATTTGATTTTTTATTAGCTTCAATTTTGATAATAATAACTTTTTTGTAAAAACTTACAGTTGAGTTATTTATGAAAAATCGGTTAAAAACATGCATTTTTCTCACGAAGTATTCGTGAATTTTCTCATTTCTCAAAACTCAAAAAGTTTTGATTTATTTTAATAACTTTATACAACAAATTTTGCTTATAATTTGTCCCTCTATCGAATTGTGGGGTTATTTTTAATAAAATCATTTTCACCCCCGAGGAGGGGTGGCATCCACCCCCAGGGTAAAAGCGCAAGTTGGCACCATGTCACCTTTGTTCCTTGAGATATCCTCTAAGCTCTCACCAATTTTCATGCAAATCGATGTAGGTTCAACGAAATCGGAGGTAATAGCTCATATCCACCTTCAGTGACTGCACTAGACCCACTTTTTTAAACATTATGGCAGCCAACGTGTTAATGATCAACAAGAACAAGCTATTTACACTGAAGAACGGAGCATCAAGAACGTTCCAGACACAAATAGGACTTCGAGAGGAAGATAGCCTATCGTAAAGTTTGTTTAGCAGTAAATGGTTGACTTCAATTAGTGCGGTCGTAAATATTATTAAATTTATCTGACTTGGCCCATTGTTAAGACCGGTCCGGAGCGATAAGCAAACGAGGTAGACAGAGTTCGTCTTTTGACAATTAACAGAGACTAGACGGTACTCCTATAATAAAGCAAAGGATCCACAAAATTTACAATAATTACGACGACAAAAACAAAACAAAAACGGATGTAAAATATATTGCTTTGCCTTATATACCCGAGATTAATGTTTTCAAATGAGTTTTAAAATAAATTAAATCTGTTTTAATTGCTGAGATTATAGAAAAACAAACATTCAAACATATTTAAATTTTACCTGAAACCGGGCCTTTTATACTATTATCGGTTAACCCAGGATGTTTATACTCGTTATTTACTATTTGAAGTCAACCATTTACTGCTGAACAAGCTTTACCTTAAGCACCCTCTATATACTGTGCCTTAAGCCCGCACTTCACTTTTGCCGAAGTCGATCGAGGTTCAACAAGTACGAGAGTGTAGACGGCCACCTTGTGTAACTTTGCCTGACTTCGTTCTACTTCCCATTCTCTGTCAGTCTGGTCAAAGGGATCTTTGTCCAGAGGGTACTTCTAGAGAGGGTACTTCGGACTTCGGTCAACTTTGGCGAAGTAACTTCGCCGATAGTGTGGAGCCCGTTTTATATTCAACATTGCCCTAGATAAAGCTATTAAAGAATCTGGAATAACAACAAGAGTAACCATTATTAATAGGAATGTATAAATTTTACTAGCGTATGTGGATGACATCGATATCATAGCAAAAAGAAAGGAGGACCTGGTCCAATCGAATTAGAAGCTGCAGCAATAAAATAAAGTATATTCATGAAGATGATAAACAACAAGCAAGAAGCAAAACGCGAAGATCAATAATCATTTTAACAGCTGTTCCTGGTACCATATGGTAGCCATATTGATCTGTAATCACATCAGATGTGAATTTTTATTATTTGAAAGGGTTTTTTACCCTAAGATCAGAGGCTTAGCCCTGTAGCTAATAATTTTAATAAATAATATGTTGTATGTCGACAATTACTCTTCTATGAGGCATTTATGACCTATAAGACGAAGCTCTGAAGATGGCATGTGTCATGCCGAATATTAGACCAGGGCTGATCTGTGAAAAAACGACTATTTTTGGATGTGCGAGGTGGCATTCGGATTTTTGCAGATAAAGTTAGGTGACAACTTCAACGATAATAATTATTCTCCTTGTCAAATATGCCCGGAACATTAATAAAAAAATTTAAACATTTAAAAATTTCGAAAAACATCGATTTTTTTCTACTTTCTTTGCTTAAAACTTTAAAACAAAGTCTTGGAACAAAGTCGTACAGAAATAAAATAAAGATACTTGAATTTTGTATGATAAACGACTGGATAAAAATGTCTTAAGAGGAAACAGTAGCGATCAACAGGTAGCCAAAACGCGTTCCAAGATTGCGGCTGTAATTTTGAATATTTTTTCGAGATATTTGGCACACGTATTCGTAATATAATAAAGAATGGCGGTACAGAGCCCAATTTGAAAAATATATTAATATGTGGAAATTACTCTGTAATTAAGTACAATATCAAAAAAACGAGCCTGTACCACCATTAAGAAGAACAAAAAAATACACTTTCTTCAAATAAACTTTTTTATCCGATGCCTAGATTTTGTGTCATTTTGGAACTACTAAAATTTTTTATTTCATTAGTAGTTCCAAAATGACACAAAATCTAGGCATCGGATAAAGAAGTTTATTTGAAGAAAGTGTATTTTTTTGTTCTTCTTAATGGCGGTACAGGCTCGGTTTTTTAATATTGTATTTAATTACAGAGTAATTTCCACACATTAATATATTTTTCAAATTGGGCTCTGTACCGCCATTCTTTATTATATCACGAATACGTGTGCCAAATATCTCGAAAAAATATTCAAAATTACAGCCGCAATCTTGGAACGCGTTTTGGCTACCTGTTGATCGCTACTGTATCACCTTAAATTATTACCCTATCTGCAAAATAGCAATAAATACAAAATAAGGGGGCAAAATAAGCCTGTTTTGATTCAGTGTTTTTCAATCACTTTGGTTGCACTTACAACTTTCGTAATTCGCTTAGAAAATTTTTACAACATACTTAAATCGTTCACCAAATTTCATTAAAATCGACCTGATAAATTTTGCAGAATAATTTTGCAATCTAAATTTTTTTAAAAAAGTTCAAATTTTTTAAAATTTTTCCGAAGAAAAAGTAGACTATTTAGAAGTTTTCTAATTTTTTTACATATATAAAGAGGTTCTCTGCCTATCTAATACACTTTACAGAATTAAAATCGGATTATTTAAGCGGCCTCAGCACTGTTTTAAAGTTATAAACAATGTTTTGGCTTATAAACAAATACAGTGAGAACGTTTGAGTTGGCATAAATTCATTTTCTCGAGAATAGGCGTCTCTGGAGATAAATCCCGAAACAGGTCGATTTTTATTTTTAAATTCTAATTTTTTGGTGTATATATCATACTAGTGACGTCATCCATCTAGGCGTGATGACGTAATCGATGCTTTTTTTAAATGAGAATAGGTGGCGTGTGATAGCTCAAGTTATTCAATTTTGTATTCACTAATATAAACATAATTATTTATACAGGGTTTGACCTAAAAATATTTTTTTGAATTAAATTAGTTCCAATTATGTAGTTCCAAAGATTACGTCATCACACCCAGATAGATGACGTCACTAGTATGATCTTTATGCCAAAAAATTATAATTTAAAAATAAAAATCGATCTGTTTCCGGATTTATCTCCAGAGTCTCCCATTCTCAAGAAAATGAATTTATTCCAACTCAAACGTCTTCACTGTATTTGTTTATAAGCCAAAACATTGTTTATAACTTTAAAACAGTACTGAGGCTGCTTAAATAATCCGATTTTAATTCTGTAAAGTGTATTAGATAGGTAGAGAACCTCTTTATATGTAAAAAAATTAGCAAACTTCTAGATGGTCTACTTTTTCTTCAGAAAGTTTTTAAAAAATTTGAATTTAAAAAAAAATTAGATTGCAAAATTATTATGCAAAATATATTAGGTCGATTTTAATGAAATTTGGTGGACGGTTTAAGTATATTGTAAGAATTTTCTAAGCGAATTATGAAGGTTCTAAGTGCAACCAAGGTGGTTGAAAAACATTGAATAAAAACAGTCTTTTTTGGCCCCTTATTTTCTATTTATTGCTATTTTGCAGAAAGGGTAATAATTTAAAACATTTTAAAACAGTCGTATATTATACAAAATTCAATTATCTTTATTTTATTTACCTACGACTTTGTTCCAAAATGCAGTTTTAATGTTATAAGCAATGAAAGTAGAAAAAAATCGATATTTTTCGATATTTCTAAATATTTTAATTTTTTTATTAATGTTTCGGGCATATTTGAGAAGGAGCATAAGTCAATTATAATTATTGAAGTTGTCACCTAATTTTATCTGCAAAAATCCGAATGCCACCTCTCATATCCACCTCACCACAAAACAGATCCGCCTGGTCTATATATATTAGAAGTGTGTACAAGTCATACAGTCTAGTTTAACTTATAAATAAAGACGCAATACGCAAACAACAAAACATTAAAAAACTGATCCAGAAATGCCCCATGAAGAAATTACATGGTGTTGTGATGTATCTGTATCTGCATGTTAGAACTTAATCTTTTTAGTTGTAACTCATATCTGTTATACGATTACTAAAAATGCAATGAATAAATTAAAGAAATGTAAAGAAAGTCACGTACAGTCGGAAAAATGAAAGAATACCCATGAACGAACATATAAAACACGCTGAATTTTCCTGTCACCGTGTCATACAAAAAATTGGCCAGCGCAAGTACATGTAATAATTATTATTACATGTACTTGCGCTGGGCAATTTTCTTTGTGACACGGTGACAGGAAAATACAGCGTGTTTTATATGTTCGTTCATGGGTATTCTTTCATTTTTCCGACTGTATATAGGTACCTATAGAAGTATTTTACACTTGTATCTGCGGTGTCATTTATCAGCAGTGTATCGCGGTTAAAAAAAAATAGTAAAACGTGTTTTGGTTCCGTTTTTCAGTCATATTTGAGGCATAAAGCATTCAAAGAACTAACGACGGTATTAATGCCGATGACCCAACAATAGTGTGAGATAACATCGAAGATCTTCAATGTCTTTTAAATGATTACCCGGAGACTGAAATAAAGAGCAGTGTAAAATAAGCTAGGAATTATAAACTTGAAGTTTGTGAAATGTGGTGCCTGCGCCGAATGCTTAGAATATCATGAAAGGACAGATAGTCCAAGGCGGATCTGTTTTGAAATGGACGTTGAGAGGTGACTCTATTTTTTTTGCAGAAATTGCTTGGAATTTGGAATTAACCCATATAATAATAATTGAGTTATCCTCCCACTCAAAAAGGTCAGGAACATCGTTTAAATAATACTCTGGGCTAATTAGCAAAATTCATGGAAAAGTTATTTACCAGCAATTTTATTGCTGGAATCGAATTATAAGATCCTATATATTAATAATATAGGTATGCAAAGTCCGCAGATAGTGTGCTACTTTTTTTATAAACAAAATGGAGCCGACAAATCGTATTTTTTTCAATTATTGCTCTATAACTCCGAAGATTTTAACTTTACAACAAAAAAACTCAAATAAAAATTCACCGCAATTAAATTCTGTATAGAGATATGTTTTTCACGATTTGCTCCGACGAAAATTTTCCTCGGAAAATGCGGGTTTTCCTAACAAAAACTATAATTGTCAAATAAAGTTTTAGGTAAATAATTATTAATCAATAATTAAATAACTTAGTGACATCAAAGATTTCTTGGTATAGATTGTAATTCCAGAAGCCGGTGAAAATTAAACGAATATTTTTCTTTTTTTTGCATAATCTTTAAATTTTGAAAAAAAAAATAGTTATAATACGTTGGTCTAATTAGTAAAGTACAAAGAAAGGTTATTTACCAGCAATTTTATTGCTTTAATCGAATTATAAGATCCTATATATTATTAATATAGGTATGCAAAGTCCACAGATAGTGTGCTACTTTTTTTATAAACAAAATGGCGCCGACAAATCGTATTTTTTCAATTATTGCTCTATAACTCCGAAGATTTTAACTTTACACCAAAAATACTCAAATAAAAATTCACCCCAATTTAATTCTACATACAGGCATGTTTTTCCCGATTTGCTCCGACGAAAATTTTCCTCGGAAAATGTGGGTTTTCCCAACAAAATCTCGAATTTTCAAATAAATTTTTTGGGCCAGTAATTATTTATTAATAATTATATAGCTTGGTGAAATAAAAGCTTTCTTGGTATAGATTATAAATTCAGAAGCCGGTTAAAATGAAAAGAATATTTTAGCAACAATTCAATTGTTAATTAACAATTTACAGTCGCAATAACAACCAAAATAATCATGAGACATTGATCAAACTTAGAAAGATTATAAAGGTGTGATGCCTATTTAATATTTTGTCGACAAAATATAAATTTTTCATTTTTTTGCATAATCTTTAAATGTTTAAAAAAAATTGTTATAAACAAATTAACATTTCTTAGAAATTGTTTATTATATTCTAATTTTAAAAAATACTTAAAATGCGTATTTCATAGGTCTTGAAAATGAATGCTTTAAAAAAATTTTCCAACCATTTGCAAAAAAGTTAGGAAACAGCAAAATAAATATACGATATCTCCATTCTTTATAATTTGTTTTAATTGTTTCAAAGCTTAAAAGTGAGTCTATGGTACAATCTAATTACTCACAAAGAATGTCAAAAATTAGTGCAATGGTTATATTTTAATCAAAGATTAAAAATACTTTTTTTTGTAATTTTTAGCGCGAAAGTAGGCTTGATACAGAGCCGGAGATAAAAAAATGTTCACTCGAAGCGACTGACACGCTTAAACTCGCGCGAGTTGTGTATGTGGGCGGGTAGCTACGGTACTGTATTATTCTACTTTCGCGCGTGCAAATTACAAAAAAATATATTTATAATCTTTAATTAAAATATAACCTGAAGAAAGTATCGCTTTGTTATTAATTCCCAAACCGTTTTCTCCGTCTCTTGGTTGTAGAATAAATTACTTCTTTTTCCTAATTGGTTTATTTAAAAAGACTACACTTACTAAAGCTAAGTTTAGCTTTTACGCCAGACACATCGAGAATTAATATTGTACAAAAAAGTCCCAAATATTAATTTGGACTTAATTATGAACTATTATAATTGAAAAAGCTATCGTTTTTTAAATATGTAACATTGACAAATATTTTATTTTTTGGAATTGTCACTCATTTTTTGAGATAGATTTTTTAAGAAGGCCAAAATCGTGTATTAAATGTGACATAATTTTAGGGGCGTAATAAAGCAAAGATTAGAATTTGGATTATATAATAAAGTTTCAACATTCTCCCCCGCGTTGAAGCATCCCTGCTTCAACTAAATTACACAGTAACAGAAACAGAAAAAACAAAGTGTTAGGAAGAATGTAACAAAACTAGAAATAAGCATGTTGGTCGTTTTAAGGTTGAGTTTGATTTGGTAATAAAGAAAGCTTTGTAATGGATCGGATAAACTCTCCGGAAGCCGTACGGAGCTTAACCACACGGACTTTGCCATCCTTACCAGGATATACTTCAATGATGCGCGCCAACGGCCACATCATTGGAGGTACATTATCTTCATTGAGTAAAACTAGTTTATTTACTTGCAGGTTAGAATATTCTTCAGCCCATTTAGGCCGGTTCTGAAGGCGATTTAAGTAATCAACCGACCAACGTTTCCAAAAAACTTGTTGAATTTTAGAAATCTGCTGGAAGGTGGAAAGTCTATGTTCGTTTAAATGTGAAAGATCCTTTTCAGGATAAGCGGTGAGAGGAGACCCTATCAGAAAGTGTCCCGGTGTAAGGCAGGTTAAATCTGTAGGGTCATTAGAAACTGGACCTAAGGGCCGAGAATTTAGTATTGCCTCGATTTGACAAAGAATAGTGTTAAACTCTTCTGAAGTGAACAAAGCATTACCCACCAATCTCTTGATATGAAATTTTGCGCTTTTGATGGCGGATTCCCAGACTCCACCCCAATGCGGAGATCGAGGTGGAATGAATTTCCACTTGGTCTCATTTTGTGAAAGAAAGTCACAGATAATATTTACATTATTATTAGTTTTGAAAAATTGATACAACTCATGTAGGACATTTTTTGCACCTAAAAAATTGGTGGCGTTGTCACTATAGATCACTGACGGATTTCCTCTTCTCGAGACAAAACGTTTTAAAGCGTTCAGAAAGGAGTCAGTAGACAGTCCAAGAACTAGCTCTATGTGAACTGCCTTGGTGACCATGCAAACAAAAACCGCAATGTATGATTTTATGAGTGGAGATTTACGAAGCCTTGAGGATTTTATTTGAAAGAATCCTCCGAAATCAATTCCAACTTTCTGAAATGGTCTAGAAACATTTACACGATCAGAGGGCAAACTTGTCATAATCTGTTGGCAGACTTGATTATTGAATCGAAAACACATATTGCAATTTCGAATGATTTTTTTGATCTCTCTGAGCCCATTAAGGGGCCAAAAACGTAAACGAATATTGCTCAGAACGGTTTGAGCACCGGCATGCCCGAGCCGCCTATGTTCGTACTCTAGTATGAGGGAGGTCGTATGATTATGGGGTGGTAAAAGCAAGGGATGTTTCTGTTGGTAGGGAATGGAGGCGTTACAAAGCCGTCCGCCGATCCTCAGCATTGATAATTCATCGAGAAATGGATTTAAAGATAATAATTGTTTATTTGATAGTTGCTGGTTTGCAGAAAGTTCGGAAATTTCTTTAGAAAAATTGGTTAGCTGAACTTGCCGAACTATAAAATATAGAGCTTGGTCCAATTCTTCAACAGTGAGGGAATCAGATTGTTTGTTTCCTTTTAAACAACTGACAAATCTGAGTACATATGCGATAGTACGACGTAATCGAGAAAAAGAACAAAATTTTTGAAATAATTGTTCCCAAGGAGGTTTTGAGTTGACGTTTGTGAGTATATTGGAACGAGTTTTTCTGTGCTCTGTAATTAGCTGATCAGCTATTGGGGGTTCATCAGAGAATTCTAAAGAATGATTAAGAAGAAAAGCAGGACCGGACCACCACAACTTGTTGTCCAGAATTTCTTTGGCTGATAAACCGCGTGATAGAATGTCAGCACTGTTTTCAGCTGATTTAACGTATCGCCACTGACAATTTTGCGTCAGTTCTTGAATTTGAGCAACTCTATGCGATACGAACACTGACCATTTACTAGGGTGTGCCCTGCACCAACATAAAGCGACCTGAGAATCGGTCCACAAATTTATTGAGTCATACTCTAATTTATTTTCGAAGACTTGTAGAATTTTGTTTACAAGTCTCGCCAGCAAGAGCATAGCGCAAAGTTCTAACCTTGGAATGGTAATTGATTTAAGTGGGGCGACTCTAGATTTTGAAGATACTAAAGAAGAAGAAATATTGTCAGAATAAAGAACTCGAAAATAAATGCAAGCACCATAAGCCTCTATGCTTGCATCAGAAAAGCCATGAATTTCTATTTTGCTAATAGTTTTCGGACGAAAATATTGTCTAGCTATTTTTTGTTGTGAAAGCAAGGGGGTATGTTCAATAAAATTGTGCCAATCTTTAAGAATGCAAGCGTCGTTTATTACGGTGTCCCAATGAAACTTTTTGAACCATAATTTTTGCATCAGTATCTTACCTTTTACTATAACAGGATTTATCAAGCCTAACGGATCATAACATTGAGCTAAGATAGAAAGTATTTTTCTTTTGGTAACTGGACCGTGCACGATTTCTTGAGGCACGGAAATACAAAGACTATCTTCTGCTGTACTCCACTTTAGCCCAAGAACTTTACTTGGGACTTCATCTATGTTTATGTCATAATCAGCTTTTTGATTTTCCGAAATGTCTTTGGAAATATTTTTAAGAAAATAATCACTATTTGAACAATATTTATGCAACTCAAACCCATGCTTATTTAAGATGGTATTTAATTGAGAGTATAAATTGAAAAGTTCGTTGTGATTATATGAACCACAAAGGCCATCGTCCATATAGAATTGATTCAGAATTGCATCAGACGCAAGAGGAAATTCTAAATAGTTTAGACAAGCAATTTCTTTAAGAACCCTTTTTGCCAAGAACGGGGCTGAATTGGTTCCAAAAACTACAACATCGAGTTGGATACATTTAAAGTCTTCATCAGGGTTTTCTCGCCATAAAATGTTTTGAAGAAAAGTTTGTTCCGGGTTCACGAGGACCTGTCGGAACATTTTTTTAATATCTACCGTGAATACAAAAGGAAAAAGTCTAAATCTACATAGAATGTCATATAATTCTGGCTGGACCTGATATCCCTTTAAACACACGTCGTTTAAGGAATACCCTGAGGAACTTTTGGCGCTGGCGTCCATGACAACGCGCAAACGCGTTGTTAAACTGGATTCTCTAACTACACCTAAGTGCGGAATAAAATATTTATTTTCAGATTTGGCATTTAGCAGAGTTAGGGGTACATAATGAGCATGTTTAAGTTCAATTAATTCATCAATAACTTTTTTATAGTCTTGATAAAAGTTGCAATTAGTTTTAAATTTATTTTCTAAAGAAATGAAACGCTTTCTGGCCATGTAATAAGAATTTCCTAACTTTAGATTTTCTGAAGGTGATTTCAGCGGCAAACTTACTTGAAATCTACCATTTTGTAAAATTTTGGTTGTAGAACGGAATAGGTTTTCAGATGCCTCATCAGCTTCTGAAAGATAGAATTTATTGGGAATTTCCTCGATTTCCCAGAATTTTTTCAAACGGCTGTCTAATTGTAATGTGGAAAGAAGTGAATTAGATTCAGTTAAAACTTCTGAACTACTATCTGTAACAGACATATTGGATACAGTAAAATGATCAGGAACTGTACCAGCTACCACGAAACCTAAGTGAGACTCTTGTAAGACTGGAAGATTTTTGCCAAGTCTGACGAAGTTAGGTAAAATAATATCGTAATAAAGATCTAAACCAATTAGAATGTCAATTTCAGAAGGCTTAAAAAATTCGTCGTCTGCTAGAAAGAATTGTTCCGGAATATTTAATTTTTTCACTAGTATTTTTGATTGAGGGAGAGCACAAGTAATCTCGGGTAATACAATTACTGAAAAATGAAAACTTCTTCGACGATCATAATTGGAAAATATGGTTATATCTGACATTTTGGTACAAGTCGAGCGACTCCCTCCTATTCCTGATATATGTACTGACTTGTTATACGTATCTAATTGTAACTTGTTCACAAGCTTCTCTACGATAAATGAATTTTGGGATCCTGTGTCCAAAAGAATTTTCGCTATGCAGAAATTAGCGTTTTTACCAAGTAAGGTTACTTTTGCAGTACCCAGAAGAATATGACTATTTTTTACTGACTGAACAGAGTGATTCGCTGAATGATTATTTGCGGTAGGGTTATTTTCCGTAAAATTTCTCGAAGGACCTTGAAAATTTGTTATTCCTGAATTTTCCTGTACTGGTTGGATATCCAGAGAACGGGTTTGAAGATTTGAATGACTATCGAGATGAGAAGATGAATTATTACCATTTTGAACATGAGCAGTATTATCTAAATAAGAACTATTAGATGAGATTAGAGAGCTATGGTTACCTGCGTAGCTATTAGGTTGAGAATTTGAACCATTATTATATAGAGAATGTGAATGACGCTTACTACTAGTCATTGGCGGAGAATGTTGATTTTCGCCGATTTTTATGTGCATTAACGAATTGTGTGACTTGGAGCAAAAAGAACATTTTTTAGAGGATTTACACTCTTTCAAATTGTGTTTACCAAAACAATTTATACATAAATTCTTTGCCCTAATAAATTGCAATTTGGCGGAATGAGATATATCTTTAAACTCAGAGCAAGTGTAAATTTTATGGCCCTCCTTGTTACAGTAGATACAAATTAATTGAAATTGGCGATTTGAAGTTGCCTCATGCATTGTCGAATGAGATGAGAAATTTTTTCTGGTAGTTTTAGGACTAGAAATTTCAACATTTTCCAGAATTACTGCACGTTTTTCTAAGAATTTTAAGAAATGATTTAAAGTAGGTATTTCATCGTGATTCCTCTCAGATTCATATGCCTTAGCCGATTGAAAATCTAACTTCTTTTTTAGAATGAATATAAGTGTTAAGTCAAATAAATTTTCGGAAGTTAAATTCAAATTTTTTAGTGACAAAATATTCTTTTGAATTGTAGTGATTAATTCTCTTAATGTGTCTGACTTACATTTAGAAATATTATTACAATCAAAAATTGCTTGCAAATAAGAATTTGTTATGGCGAATTTGTTTTCGTATCTCTTCTTTAAAATATTTAACGCGATTACAAAATTTTCATGAATTATCGGTAATGAATCTATAAGTTGAAGGCTTTCACCTTTTAAATAACTCTTCAAGTACACAAGTTTTTGGACATCTGTTAATGTCTCATTTTTCACTATGAGCGCATCGAAGAGCTCGATGAACGATTGAAAGTCTCTAATATGACCTGAGAATTGTGAAATTTTTATATCCGGAAGACGAACTGCTATTGGAGCACTACAAGAACCCTCACTGGATGAACTAGATCTTATCTGAGAAGGTGCAGCTTTTAATTTATTAACACAAGCGGTCAAATCGCTTACAAGTTTGAAATATTGATTTTCTGTAAACTCTCTATCTTTTTCTTCTTTGCCTGTATTTGATGCAAGGAATTCGATTTCATTTTGTGCTTTTTCATAATCATGAAATATTAAATGAAGTCTACTTAATCGCGTCTCGAACTGGGTAACATCTAATTCTACGTCTTTTTTGGCTATAAACCAGTTATACATACGAGTAAGAGAAGACTTAGCAATTTTTCTGTATTTTTTGAACTCATCCATTTTTATTAAAGATATTGGAACACGAAAATGTCTTTGAATCACAGAATTTAATGATTTTAATGTCTTTGAATAACTGATAGCCAAATAGAATAATGAAACAAAGGGTATATAAATGGACTTATCTCACCCAGTATATCCTTTTGCTGTTGTGTCGGCGAATAATCTTGAAGAACTTTCCATAAGTTTTATGCTGGTCAAAAATCCGGCTCGAAATAGGCCAAATGAAGGCATATCGCTTTGATATTAATTCCCAAACCGTTTTCTCCGTCTCTTGGTTGTAGAATAAATTACTTCTTTTTCCTAATTGGTTTATTTAAAAAGACTACACTTACTAAAGCTAAGTTTAGCTTTTACGCCAGACACATCGAGAATTAATATTGTACAAAAAAGTCCCAAATATTAATTTGGACTTAATTATGAACTATTATAATTGAAAAAGCTATCGTTTTTTAAATATGTAACATTGACAAATATTTTATTTTTTGGAATTGTCACTCATTTTTTGAGATAGATTTTTTAAGAAGGCCAAAATCGTGTATTAAATGTGACATAATTTTAGGGGCGTAATAAAGCAAAGATTAGAATTTGGATTATATAATAAAGTTTCAACATAACCATTAACCTGATAATCGATATTGTTTTATAAATAATTAGCTTGTACTTTAAACTGACTTCTACGCTTTGAAAGAATTAAAAAAAAATTAACACCGTAGTAATCGTATGTTTACTTTGCTGTTTCATAACTTTTTTGCAAATGGTTGCAAAAAAGTTTTAAAGCATTCATTTTCAAGATATTTGAAATGCGCATTTTAGTATTTTTTTAAATTATAATATAATAAAAACTTTCTGAGAAACGTTAATTTGTTTATAACTATTTTTTTTAAACATTTAAAGATTATGCAAAAAAATAAAAAATTTATATTTTGTAGACAAAATGTTAAATAGGCATCTCATCTTTATAAGATTTCAAAGTTTGATCAGTGTATCATAATTATTTTGGTTATTATTGCGACCGTAAATTATTAATTAACAATTGAATTGTTGCTAAAATATTCGTTTCATTTTCACCAGCTTCTGGAACTATAATCTAAACCAAGAAGGCTTTTAAGTCACCAAATTATTTAATTATTGGTAAATAATTACTTATCTAAAACTTTATTTGAAAATTAAAGATTTTGTTGGGAAAACCCGCATTTTCCGAGGAAAATTTTCGTCGGAGCAGATCGGGAAAAACACGTCTCTATGCAGAATTTAATCACGGTGAATTTTTATTTGAGTGTTTTTGTTGTAAAGTTAAAATTTTCGGAGCTCTAGAGCAATAATTAAAAAAAAACACGATTTTCGGGCGCCATTTTGTTTATAAAAAAAGTAGAACACTATCTGAGGACTTTGCATACCTATATTATTAATATATAGGATCTTATAATTCGATTCCAGCAATAAAATTGCTGGTAAATAACTTTTCCCAAAAATAGCCTATTCTCCGATAATCAGCCCAGACTATAATCAAAATGTCAAAAAATGAAGGAAAAATTCGATTTTTTCTTCGTTTTTTTGATTATAACTTTAAAAGTATTCACTTCCGAGAAAAGTTGCACTAAAATAAAAGTTGCGTAATTAAATTTCCTACAATATAAGATTGGTTAAAATTTTTTAAAATTGTTACCCTTGTTGCAAAATAGCAATAATTGCGAAAAAACTATACAAAAACAAGTATTCGCGTTTTACGTTATTCAACCATTTCTGCTACACTTAGGACCTTCATATTTCGCCCAGATATGATAAAACAATACTGTAAATTTAGTTAAGATCGGTTCACTAGATTTTGCAAAATAAATTTTGCAATCCAGCTTTCGCAAAAAAAATTCATTTTTTCAAAATGTTGCAGGACTGAAAATAAAGCAGATAACAAGTTAAATTTTTTTTACAAATAGAAGAATACTGTACCTCTCATTTGCAATTTGCAAAATTAAAATCGGTTATAACTACCACGTCGTCATGAATTTTTTTAAATAAACATTAATTTTTTGCGCTACGCGCAGGACAGCGGTGTTTGATTCACACAAGTTAATTTCCATCAAAATTTCTTCCAATCTTTATCTAATATATTATTTTCTTACTCTATATTTTGTTGTATGTTCATATTTTAATTCCACAAAAATCAAACTAATTTGTTTATTGTTTGTGAAAAATTGTTTAAACAATTGCATATGTTTAAAAATAATACACTTTTATTTTCAAGTTAAAATATATGAGCAAAGAAAGTTTTTGCTAAAAATAGTGTTATTTCAAAGGACAGAGTATGTGTTTTTATTTTGCAATAAACAAACTTATTTATTTATTTCGAAATCTACTAAAAACTAAAATTTATCAATCATTATCAAAGGTCATTGGAATGCCCAATCAGAGCGAACGTATCCGCTGTCCTGCGCGTAGCACCAAAAATTAATGTTTATATAAAAAAATCCTGACGCCGTGGTAGTTAACCGATTTTAATTTTGCATATTGCAAATGAAAGGTACAGCATTCTTTTATACGTATAAAAAAAAGATTGCAAGATTTATTTTGCAAAATCTATTAAACCGATCTTAATAAAATTTTTCTACAACCGTGTTAAAAATGCAATTTTTAGCACTCCATACGAGCGTTAAAAATGCTACTTTAAGGCACTAGTGCTTTAAAAATGTTTTAAGGCACTGCAGTTCGTATTGACCGTATAGGCAATTTTGATGTAATGCCAAAAAAATATAAAAATGGAATGTCAGTCAAGTTCAAGTAAAAGTTTTTGTAGATATTGTCCTGTAATTACGTTTGTAGAAAAAATATTGTATGATATGATATCGCTCGTTCTGCAAACTTTCACATGCGTGCCTTAAACGTGTACTTTTAACACTTATATCATAAATAACTATTACAGTATCGTTTTATTATATCATAAAGTTTTTCTAGGTGAAATATGAAGGTCCTAAGTGTAGCATAAATGGTTGAAAAACGTAAAATGTGAATACTTGTTTTTTTGTGGTTTTTTTCAAAGTTATTGCTATTTGGCAACAAGGGTGACGATTTTTAAAACTTTCAGTTAATCCCATATTTTAGGAAATTTAATTACGCAACTTTTATGTCGGTGCAACTTTTCTCGAAAATGAATACTTTTAAAGTTACAAATCAAAAAACCAAGAAAAAAATCGAATTTTTCCTTAATTTTTTTAAAATTTTGAATATTTAAACAATGTTCCGGACCTTTTTGAGTGGGAGGATAACTCAAATATTATTATATGAGTTATTTTCAAGCAATTTCTGCAAAAAAATATTAGTCACCTCTCAACATCCAAATGTACTATTTTTACAGATGCGCCTGGTCTAAGAGTCTGAAGTGAGGTATTATTAATAATAGAGGACCTCCAGGATAGAGAACTTTTTGGTTATGTCAAAAGTAAGAAGACTGCATATTTAGGGCACACATTAGGAAAAGAATGATGCATTTTTCAGCAACTTAGTACTAGAAGGAAAGAGAGGGGGTAAGAAAGGTCTAAAACAGTGGTGCTCAGACTTAAACTACGTGGGATCTACCACATAAACTTCATGTGTCCAGCGATCGACTCTAGTAAAATAAAGCAATTTAGAAAATAAAATTTTAACTATTTATAATGGGAAATAAGCCACAATATTATTAAAAAATGATTTTTATTAACGTTTCGACGCCCAAATCGGGTGCCGTTGTCAAAATACAAAATACTACTAACATAAACAAAAATGTTGTTGCTTAGTAAAAAAAATCTTCTAATAATTTATTTAATTTGACTCATTTATATCGGCAATTCAGATACATATGATACATTTTAAAGTAGAAGACTTTAAAATTATATTGCCAATATTTATGAGTTGCGTTCCTGGGACGACTTTACTGAAAGATAGTTCATTCGATTACATGAAATCAACCCCAACTCAACATTAGAAAATTAGCTTCAGAACAACATTAGAAAATAAAAAACTTGATGGTACATTCAGATGATAAAAAGTTGTAAAGTTGCGAGTGTGGTGAATCGCGATCGACTTCAAAAACTTTGGCGATCGACCATTTGAGCACCGCTGGTCTAAAATAATAATTGAATAAGTGAATGCACGACACCTAAAGAAGAAGAAACATTCTCAGTGTCATTGTTCCTTACATACACCACAATTTGTATCCTTCAGTTGGTTCTTTCGTCTTTTGTCCTTTCTACTTCGTTTCAGTCTCTTAAGACAGACAGAAACTGCCGCTGTATAAATAAATATGTTTTTTATTTGATAACAGTGCTTTCCTGCTAAACTTGACAGTAGCGAAAAGACTAATATATGAAGAAAAATGTGTTAAATTTGTTTGCCGTCAAGTTTGTACCAGTGGGTTATGACGTCATTAAATATATAGGGTGAGGCAGATAACTGGCCTATTAGAAATATCTCGAGAACTAAAGGTAACAGAATCATGAAAATTGGAATAAAGGGGTTTTGAGGAATGATCTATTAAATGAAAATATTTTCATCTCTTTGCAACTTCCGGTTATACCGGAAGTTGATTATAACTTCGTTTTTTTAATGGGACACCCTGTATATTTTTACATTTTTGGATTCTCTTCGATGTCTTCTTTCTTAAAATATGAGGATTTGTAATGTTATACAGGGTATTTTAAAAGATATTTACGTTTTTTTATTAATTTCGTAGCAATATTCACACCCTGTAGAATTGTAATAGTTTGACATTAAAAACTCTGCTTACGTTCAAGTGACTTATAATATAGTCTGTTATTGTTAAGAATCATTAGTATAGCTTATTTTGAAATTTTAGTATACAGGGTTGGTCGAAACTCAGAATGAATATTTTCTGAGTTTTCTTAAATAGAACACCCTGTATTTTAGTATTGTAATGAAATGGTATTTCATACTACTTTTTTATTTTATAAGTATTCCCTACACCTAACTGCTTTAATTTGTGAGTTATTCGTGATTAAAGCTAAACATTAATTGCAACAAAAAATACGTAAAATTTTATTAGGTTGGCCGTGAAAATATTCAATTACAAATAATTTTTCAGAAATAAATACATATTAATCCAGACTGATCCTTAAAATTACCAATAATGGTTTAGCTATCAAAATACCTACGTAATTAAGATTGTTGGTGCGACTAACAATTAAGCATAAATTAAAGCAGTTAGGTATAGGGAATGCTTAAGAAATAAAAAAGTACCATAAAATATCATTTCATTACAATACTAAAATACAGGGTGTTCCATTTAAGAAAACTCAGAAAATACTCATTCCGAGTTTCGACCAACCCTGTATACTAAAATTAAAAATTTAGCTATACTAATGATTCTTAACAATAGTAGACTATATTAAAAATCATTTGAACGTAAGTATAGTTTTAGTTGTCAAACTACTACAATTCTACAGGGTGTGGACATTGCTACGAAATTAATAAAAAAAACGTAATTATCTTTTAAAATACCCTGTATAACATTACAAATCCTCATATTTTAAGAAAGAAGACATCGAAGAGAATCCAAAAATGTAAAAATATACAGGGTGTCCCATTTAAAAAAACGAAGTTATAATCAACTTCCGGTATAACCGGAAGTTGCAAAGAGATGAAAATATTTTCATTTAATAGATCATCCTTCAAAACCCCTTTATTCCAATTTTCATGATTCTGTTGCTTTTAGTTCTCGAGATATTTCTAATAGGCCAGTTATCTGCCTCACCCTGTATATGATGTGCACGCCTAATTGTTTGACTGGGTAGGTACTATTTTTAGTAAATTTAAAATAGTTAAAAAACTAAATAAAATCAGTGTTAAAAGACTTTAATAAATTAAAAATAATTGTATATAAATTAAAGATTACACCATTACATTATATTGTACTGTCAAATCCTCAAAGCTAAAGAAGTAAAACTTAACTAAAACCTAAAATGCCGGATATCCGGTATTTTGACTAATTTTGCTTTGCTGTTATGCTAAGTAGTACATGACTGTAACATATTTAAATCATTTTCCATCAAAACGATCATTACAGAGATTATACGGTAGTTTAAACATACAAATAAAATGTTTACGTAAATATTGTGAAGGTTATTTTTTTCTTAATATCACTTAACGACAAAGAGAAATGCATATTGATAAATTAATGGTTGAAATGATAGTTTGATGTAGTTCTTGAGGCAAACATTCGTGCATAATTGCCTTTTGCTCAAAGGGGCTTCTCTAATGAGGAGTAAAAGCTGAAATGATAGTGTTGATGTATTTGCTAAGGAAAAGCATCTGCTCAAAAAGAATCAGGGCATAAGGTTTTGGGTTTCGTTTTTGATGTCTGTGAATATACGTGGCTTTAGCTTGTGCTATTATACAAGTACGAATTTCGTCATAACCATTTATCTTATATATTTTTGCACATTTTCTCGAAGCAACAGTTTTTATAGGGAATACGCCACATTTTTACTTTGAATATCGTCTACGTCGGGAATCGTCTTTTTCAAAATTGATTTCGCGCGTGTAAACGGACATTCAAAATCGCCTGTCGCTTCAAGCGTTATAGTGCAGTCACTGAAGGTGGATATGAGCTATTACCTCCGATTTCGTTGAACCTTCATCGATTTGCTGGAAAATTGGTGAGTGGTTAGAGGATATCTCAAGGAACAAAGGTGACATGGTTCAAATTGCGCTTTTACCCTGGGAGTGGAAGCCAACCCCTTCTCGAGGGTGAAAATTATTTTATTAAAAATGACCCCACAATTCGATAGAGGGACAAATTCTAAGCAAAATTTGTTATATAAAGTTATTAAAATAAATAAAAACTTTTTGAGTTATTAAAGATCAAAAATTTTAATTTTTCGTGAAAAAAATGCATGTTTTAACCGATTTTTCACAAATAACTCAAAAACTGTAAGTTTTTACAAAAAAGTTATTATTACCAAAATTGAAGCTAATAAAAAAAGAAATAAACCACTTACTAAAAACTCCTTTTAATGTTAACTGAAAGTGAGTTATAGGTATTTGAATGTATATTTTTTTCGGCGAGTACCCAAATTTAAGTATTCAAGCTTAAATAACGGGAAAATGATGCATTTTATAACATAAACTTATTAGACATTTGTCAAAGTACTTAGAAATATCTATCAAATGAGTCCTCGAACAATTTGATAGCATTAAAATTTATGCTCCAAAATTTTTTCAAAATTTATATTTTAAAGTTTTTTCCAAAAAATGTTCTTGTTTCTTTTTAAATAACTCCGTTAATTGTTAGGATATAAGGTTCACCTAAAAACCATTTGAAAGTTAATTCCAAGGGCAATTAAACGACGTTGAGTTTAATCTTTTAAACCCCTTACTTTTTCAAAAATAAAAAGTTAAATGGCCCCGGTTACATGGTTCTCGCAACAAAATTTAAGCTTTAAACGTTTCTATCTCGGTTATTTTTTACCCTACAGAAATAATAAATCAGGGTAAAATATTTCATAAAGAAAAAACTAAAATTTGGTTATAATATATCATTTTTTACGTATATTGGGTATTTTTGGAGTTATTATCAAAAGAAAATGAAAATTACGATCATTTTAAAAATAGATTTTTTTAAATTATACCTTTTTTTCAAAAATTTTAATTCTAAACCGGTCAAAATTGTTGAAATCATTACCTATGCTAACATAAAGAAATCATTGGGGGTTACTATAAATTTTAATTTTTATGGAAATGGAGTATGTTTTATTTTTCACTTTTTCCTAAAAAAATCGAAAGGGTTGTCTTATTTTCATCATAACTTGCTTAATTTTAATGCTATTAACTTCTTCGGAAGCCCAATTGATAGGTAATCGGAAGTGCTTTGACAAGTGCTTACAGGTATGTTTATAAAATGCATCGTTTTCCCGTTATTTAAGCTTGAATACTTAGATTTGAGTACTCGTCGAAAAAAATTTATATATAATTACCCATAACTAGTGATGTGAGTTGTAAAATTACATAACTTACGTTACATAAATTACACGTAACTTACGGTAATATTACATGATACCCGTAACTTAATGTAATTTATGTAATTTTTGGAATTTACGTAATTTATGAAATTTAACGTAACTTATGATAAATTTACATAAATTACCGTAATTTATGTAATTACTGGTAAAATTACATATATTATGGCAACTTATGCGCGCGCAATTGTCGTAAGTGCGGTGCGCCGGTGCCGGCGCGCGCGAACCAGTGGGTGCTATTACGCTCGTCGCTCGTTAGTCGTTCCTTAGTCTGAGTCAGGCAGGTTATGTTTACATTTCTGTTATTGTATGTGTAATGTGTATGTATAAGTTAGTTTTCGACTGTTCTTTCTCTATTCATTCACGCAGCGTTGGTTACTTTACATTTATTTATAAGGAAGCACAGAAACTATAAGGTAAGAAATATATTATTTCTACAAACAGCAAAACACGTGCCGGTGATGTCCATAGCAACCTTAGATTGGGAAACACAGGGGCGGGCCTATCGCATATCGACTGTACGTTAAATCTAACGCGCGTCATTTTATATGTGGCTACAGTACTTAATTCTGAATTCGGTTTACCAAGTTTTATTCGATTTTTTAGATTAGTTTACTGTACAATAACTATAAGAATGATAGGAGCAACGGGGTACTTGTGCATGTAGCATGTGTAATTGAATTACACTGACATAACTTACTAAATAAAAAATTTTGATAACGTTGAGGGCAAAATAATGTAGTTGTCCGATCCAGTATTCTGCTTATTCGAATTTCATTAAATTGTTACACAGATTCAATTTTAATCTTTCTTCTATTTAAGGATGCCTAACAATTTTTTATGCCCTCGTGCCCATCAAATACTTTGAAAAATAATGTTTTTTCCCTTCTTAATGTTTAAGTCTACCTGAATATTTTTTTTAGGTCATAAAACATGGTGAAACGTAAGACAGATATCTGGCTTTATTTTGAAGTGTTACCTGCGGGTTCTTCTAATCAAAAGACCATAAATGTGAGGTGTAAATTTTGCAAGAGTGTACATGCAAAAAATGCTACAAGAATGAAATCTCATCTTCAACAATGCACTTATGTGCCGCATATGATAAAACTTAAATTCAATATTTTAACTCCAAAGTCAAAGGGGAATCACTCTAAATTTCCATTTGAAACATCCATGAAAAAGATCACATCGGCAAAATTGGATAACGATAACACTGATGCTGCTTGTACATCATCAACGGTTTCCACAGCATCAACATCTGCTTCTGATAACATTCATGTGGAAACACCTGTTTGCACAAAAATCAACAGAATACAATCATTTTGTGATCGAATGACACACGAACAAAATAACGAATTGAATATTTTGCTTGCTAGAGCTATTTACACCAGTTCAGCACCACATTCAATTACCGAGAATGAAGATTGGAAATTGTTTTTTAAAAAAATTAGACCTTCATACACCTTACCATCGAGATATATGTTATCAAATCGTCTCCTGACCGAAGAGTACGAGCGAGTTGAAGTTCAAGTTAATGATAAAATTAAGCAAGCTGACAATTTATCATTGCAATGCGATGGTTGGTCCAACTTGCGAAATGAAAGTGTAATTAATTTCATTGTTACAACACCCGAACCGTTATTTGTCAAATCAGTACTAACAAAAGCAGAGAAGCATACCGCAGAATATATAACAAAATTAATGGTTGAAGTTCTGGAGGAGTATGGACCTAAAAAATTTTTCGCTATTGTGACTGATAACGCAAAGAATATGAGGAAGGCTGTGAGACAATGTGAAGAGATGTATCCCCATCTTGTATCATACGGCTGTTTAGCGCACACATTACATTTATTGTGCAGCGATATTTTGAAATTATCTTCAATAGAGACACATTTGTCACATATTATACATATCGTTAAAACTATTAACCAGTGTCAAGTACTGAGAGCTCAATTCACAGAAATAAGAAATGAGATGAAGTGTGGAGTGTCTCTTAGCCTACCTGTAAAAACAAGATGGGGTTCACATGTAAAATGTCTTCAAGATCTGACTAAATGCAAGTCCGTCCTACAACGTCTAGCAATATCTCCAGATAAAACAATTCAAGATAGAATACGCAGCGCAAAAGCAAATTTACTTGATGAAGGATTCTGGATAAATTCTAGCGCTCTTGTTGAATTGCTTAAGCCAATTACTGAAGCAATAACACGTCTTGAAGGAGATTCTTCGTCAATTCATTTGGTTTGTGAAACTTTCGCGAAAATCGGTAGTAACATATCTACTCATTTAGAATGCGTGAAACTAACGGATTGCGAAAAAACAGAAGCGATGGATAAATTTATATCAAGGAAGGAATACGCCCTTCAACCGATCCATTTTGCCGCAGACTTACTAAACCCTCGGTCTGTTGGTGCAAATTTATCATCAGCCGAAAGGATTGAAGCGATGAAATACATTACTACTATGTCAACCACGACCACGATAGAGATTGGTGATGAAGGAGTGTCAAAGATTACTGAGGATTTAGGAAACTATTTAGCTAAAACAGACTTTTTTGGCGAAACATTTTTATGGAACATACTCGATAATGTCTCTTTGGTTACATGGTGGAAAGGATTTTGTGGACATTCATGCCTCTCCAAAGTTGCAGTCAGGATATTGACAATGCCGTGCACTTCTGCGGCAACAGAGAGAAGCTTTAGCTCCCAGAGCAGCATTCATACGAAGAGAAGAAATCGCCTAACAACTCAAAGGGCAGCAAATTTAAATTATATACAATATAATTCAAAATTGCTGAAACGTTCACGACAACATCACATACAAAGTCAATATCCTATAGAAGAGACTGTACAGAACAACGTTTCGATAGAAGGTAGAAACTTACAGAAGGAGATAGAAGTAATTGAAAACCATATTTCCGAAGAGGAAGAATTAGACGAGGTAATTTTAAATTTAGGCATTTTTTAGATATGTGATATGTGCATGTGATATATGCAGTTTGCTTCTTTTCCGATTTTCCAATGCATTCCACCGTTTTCGAATAAAAAATTATAAATCTTATGTTTTCAGACAATATCATCATGGCATTCAAATACAACAGGAAATGGAAATTCCGACGATGATTTTAATTTTGCTGACTTTGCAATGACCGATGATGAAATTGATCAAAGAATGGAAACTAGGGAACAGAGACCAGCACGCATTTTGAGACAAAGCAAAGTGAACATTTTAGAAAACGTCTTAATGAAATCGGTAAATTAGTGTAAACACATACATATTTATTGTTTATATTCCAAAATTATCAATTTCAGGGTAAAGGCACAGAACAACCCCAAAAAAAAACGGAAGTCGAGAAGGATACTTCAGATGCCGAAAACAAGGTAGTTAGATCTGTATATATTATATTATAAACCCATTATTTTTACTCTCTATGTTTACACTTTCCTATTTAATTTCAGGATGCAGTTCTGGATTTGCCGGAGATAAAAAAAATTACACAAGGCTCATTGGAAGAGCAAACAATTGAAACTTCGACGTTTTATAACAAGAAGGTCTCCAGTTGTCTGCGAAAAAGGAAGTTGTGATTTATAAAAGCCGCTTAAAACAAAACTAAAGAACCTATGTTTTCATTTCTTTATTATTTGTATGTATTTCTTATCCACTTTTCTTTATTTCATAAGTATGTAGTTACTTTGTGTTTATTATATTCAATATGAATGCAAACAATTGATTTTTTAATACAATGAACATAAATTACATAAGTTACATAAATTACATCTGGTTTGTAATTTTTGGGTAATTTTACACGTGTAACTTACAATTTCTGAAATTACACGTAATTTCACATCGCTACCCATAACTCACTTTGACTTAACATTAGTTTAGTTCCTTAGGTGAGAAGTGTACTCAATTTTTTATTATCTTCAATTTTGTTAATAATAACTTTTTTATAAAAGTTTATAGTTTTTGAGTTGTACGTGAAAAACAAGCTTTAAAGCATGCATTTTTTTACGAAAAAATTAAATCTTTGATCCTCAATAACTCAAAAAGCATTGATTTATATTAATAACTTTATATAACAAATTTTGCTTAGAATTTGTCCTTATATCGATTTATGATATTATTTTTGATAAAATAATTTTCACCCCCGAGAAGGGGTGGCATCCACCATTAAGGTAAAAGCGCAAGTTTGCATCATGTCACCTTTATTGCTTGAGGTATCCTCTTACTACTCACCAATTTTCATGAAAATCGATGGAAGTTCAACGAAATCGAAGGTGAAAAGCTTCAGTGAGTCCACTATTATTTCTGAGAATGGTTCATTTTACACAAAAAGTGATAATATAACTCACCGGCACAAAAAACTGCCACCCCAAAAAATGGGTCATTTTTAATGTCTTGTATTTCCTAAACCTGATATCCGATTTAAGTAATTCTTTTAATATGTTATAGCCTTATTCTTTAACAATATCGCTGTAATAATATTGTTGCTAGACAGGTTAATTTGCCATTGTATACAGGGTGTACGAATCAAACTGTGTTTTTTTCTCAAACTTTTGAACACCCTGTGGAATGTTCTAGCTTTTATAAAATACTGAAATTAAAACCCAACTATAGCCTCAGGTTTTCTTAACATTATGTTTTTTGTTTCATTCGCTTATGTTGGATAATAAAAAAGTTAAACACTTTAACAACTACCCCTGTTTTTCGTCAATACAGGGTGGTCAATACAACATTTAAAGATTATGCAAAAAAATAAAAAAATTATATTTTGTCGACAAAATGTTAAATAGGCATCTCATCTTTATATGGTTTCAAAGTTTGATCAGTGTATCATAATTATTTTGGTTATTATTGCGACCGTAACTTATTAATTAACAATTGAATTGTTGCTAAAATATTCGTTTAATTTTCACCAGCTTTTGGAATTATAATCTAAACCAAGAAGGGTTTTAAGTCACCAAATTATTTAATTATTGGTAGATAATTACTTATCTAAAACTTTATTTGAAAATTAAAGATTTTGTTGGGAAAACCCGCATTTTCCGAGGAAAATTTTCGTCGGAGCAGATCGGGAAAAACACGCTTCTATGCAGAATTTAATCACGGTGAATTTTTATTTGGGTGTTTTTGTTGTAAAGTTAAAATCTTCGGAGTTATAGAGCAATAATTGAAAAAAACACGATTTTCGGGCGCCATTTTGTTTATAAAAAAAGTAGCACACTATCTGAGGACTTTGCATACCTATATTATTAATATACAGGATATTATAATTCGATTCCAGCAATAAAATTGCTGGTAAATAACTTTTCCTAAAAATGGCCTATTCTCCGATAATCAGCCCAGACTATATATCAAATAAACTTAAACGCATACGAATCCTAAAATTTTAGATTGTCTTTATAAAATGGTTTTAATTGAATCTCTCTAATGTTCGATTACAAATTATATTTTGATAAAATCGACATCCCCGCGCTAAAGACTCTTCTAAGGACTGCATTGCCTATGTTCCCTATACTGTAAAGTCAAGGTGAGACGGACTATAGACTAGAACACATAAGAAACGACGACATTAGACAATAAATGGACATAGAAAGAACAATCATAGATGACATCGAAAGACAACAGCTAGTTTGGTACGGACACGTAAGACGAATGGACGAAAGGAGAATCCCCAAAAAAGTGTTAGAATGGACCCCCACAGAAAAACGAAAACGAGAAAGACCAGCAACTACATGGATAAAGGGCATCTCCAAGGCGATGTCTGAAAGAAATCTAAGAGAGGAAGACTGCCACAATAGAAAGGAGTGGCGATTAGGAACGGAAAGGCGTAGAACGCTATAAAACCCATATAATATACAGGGTGTGGCATTAGTGTGACAAAGTCCAATTACTCGTTTGTCGTAAGAGATACGAAAAAAAGTTATTTAGGTAAAAGTTGGGACACACATAGTACCATAATTTAAAAATATTTTCAAATATACAGGGGTGTGCGTATTGACAGGGTGACACAAACTTATGTTTTTTAAATGGAACACCCTGTATATTTTTACATTTTTGGATTCTCTTCAATGTTTTCTTTCTTAAAATATATGGCTTTGTAATATTATACCAGGTAGTTTAAAAGTTAATTACGTTTTTTTGTTAATTTCGTAGCAACATCTACACCCTGTAGAATTGTAGTGATTTGACACCAAATTTTTATTTTATGTTCAAACGATTTTTAATATAGTCCACTATTGTTAAACATTAACAGTGTAGCGAAATGTTAAGTTTTAGTATACAGGGTTGGTCGAAAGTCGGAATGAGTATTTTCTTGGTTTTCTTAAATGGAACACTCTGTATTTTAGTATTGTAATGAAATGATATTTTATGGTACTTTTTTATTTCTTAAGCATTCCCTATACCTAAGTGCTTTAATTTGTAAGTTATTCGTGATTCGTTAAGCCAAACAATAATTGCAAGAAAATTTACGTGAAATTTTATTAGGTGGCCGTGAAAATATTCAAAAATAATTTTTCGAAAAAAAAATACATCATAATCTAGCCTGATCCTTAATTTATTGATATTAGATGAGATATCCAAATAAATTCGTAGTTAAGATTGTTGATGCGCAAAATATTAATAAAAACATACAATATTCTACCTAGTCGGCTATGACACTAAATTTCCTTAAAAATTCGACATTATACTATTTTTATAGTTCCGGTTGCTTTGTTACCATTACTACATAATATGAATAATTATTCTAATAAGGAACTGATATGATTTTTGTGCCAATGGAGTATAACAAAAATGTGCTACTAGCAATAAGAATTTTTCATCAGAAATTACCTGATAGACGACAACTAAGAAGAGAAACGTTTAAAAATATACTTACGATTATGATAAATCTGATCGAACAAAAACTATTGCAAGTGAAGAAAACAGAAATTAAATGTAATCCTTAGTGTCACTGAGGATCTGCATATTAGTACAACCGTTCTTACAATCTAAGTATCTAGTCTGTTGAAACCGTTTTAGTACACTTTCAAAAGTTTCTATTTTTGGTTGTCGTCTATAAGGGAATTGCTGATGATAATTTTTATTGCAAGTAGCTCATTTTTGTTATACTCTTCTAAAACAAAGCCATTTTAATCAGTTCCTCATTAGAAAAATTAATATTAGTTATGGTAACAAATCAACTGGAACTGTATAAATAGTATAATGTCAAATTTTTAAGCAAATTTTATGTCATAGCCAACTAGGGAGAATTTTATGTCTGATTAATATTTTAAGCACCAACAACCTTAACTACGAATGTATTTGGATATCTCATCCAATAATAATAATAATAATAATATCGTATGGCATTTTTGCCGGGGAGATCCTTTCGGATAGTTCCAGCGCCAATTACATCTTTAACCCTGTTTCAAGTAACTAGTGTCGATGTACACTAGCCCAGGGGGACCGACGGCTTAACGTACTCTCCGAGGCACGGTGAGACGGCTCGTGTCATTATTGGAAATGAAAATGGTTTGTCTTTGGCAGGAATCGAACCCACGTCTACTGGCGTATGAGGCCAGCGATTATGCCGTTACACCACGGCCGCTCACATCCAATATTAATAAATTAAGGATCAGGCTAGATTATTATGTATTTTTTTTTCGAAAAATTATTTTTGATTGGATATTTTCACGGCCACCTAATAAAATTTCACGTAACTTTTCTTGCAATTAATGTTTGGCTTAAAGAATCACAAATAACTTACAAATTAAAGCACCTAGGTATAGGGAATGCTTAAGAAATAAAAAAGTACCATAAAATATCATTTCATTACAATACTAAAATACAGGGTGTTCCATTTAAGAAAACTCTCATAGAAGAAAATACTCATTCCGAGTTTCGACCCACCCTGTATACTGAAATTAAACATTTCGCTATAATGTTAATGGTTAACAGTAGTAGACTATATTAAGAATCGTTTGAATATAAATAGAAAATTTGATGTCAAATCACTACAATTTTACAGGGTGTAGATGTTGCTACGAAATTAACAAAAAAACGTAATTGACTTTTAAACTACCTCGTATAATATTACAAAACCATACATTTTAAGAATGAAAACATTGAGGAGAATCCAAAAATGTAAAAATATACAGGGTGTTCCATTTAAAAAAAACATAAGTTTGTGTCACCCTCCCTGTATATTTGAAAATATTTTTAAATTATGGTACTATGTGTGCCCCAACTTTTATCTAAATAACTTTTTTTCGTATCTCTTACGACAAACGAATAATTGGACTTTGTCACACTAATGCCCCACCCTGTATACACAGAGGATCTAAATTATGGAATAAATTCATTTTCTTTAAAATGGACGATTTTAGAGAAAAATCCTGAAACAGGTCGATTTTTATTTTTAAATTACAATTGTTTGGCGTATATTTCATACTAGTGACGTCATCCATCTGAGCGTGATGACGTAATCAATGATTTTTTTTAATGGGAATAGGGGTCGTGTGGCACCTCATTTGAAAGGGTGTTCAATTCTCTATTCAGTAATATAAACGATAATATCATTATTTATACAGGGTGACCAAAAAAATAATTTTTTAATTAAATTAATTGACGCAAAAAGAAGAATGTATGTAATTTATTTAACTCAAAATACATTGTACGGCTGTCAGTAAATAGAAAAAAATGTTTATTTCACAAATAAACATTTCTTTTCGCTTAAATTAACAAACACTCCCTCCTAGCTCTTGCAGTTTGAACATTAATTTAATTTAAGCGAAAAGCAATGTTTATTTGCCAAATAAACATTTTGTTTCTATTTTCTGACGGCGATAGAATGTATTTTGAGTTAAATAAATTGCATACATTCTTCTTTTTTCGTCAATTAATTTAATTCAAAAATTATTATTTTGGCCACCCTGCATAAATAATGATATTAATGTTTATATTACTGTATAGAGAATTGAACACCCTTTCAAATGAGGTGCCACTCGACCCCTATTCCCATTTAAAAAAATCATCGATTACGTCACCACGCTCAGATGGATGACGTCACTAGTATGAAATATATGCCAAAAAATTGTAATTTGAAAATAAAAATCGACCTGTTTCGGGATTTTTCTCTAAAGTCGTCTATTTTAGAGAAAATGACTTTATTCCATAATTTAGATCCTCTCTGTATAGAATTTTGATTATTATTTCGATCCAAGATCCAATTATGACCGCCACTAAAAAAAATTATAAATAATGCAACATTGCCCCTTCCTAATCCGTCACGTCTCTGTCGTTCGTCGTCTTACCACTTAGCATTGTGCTAATAAACAATCAACTATGCTAATTAAAAGCCACTTTTATACGTGGCAAACCTGCATTAATGTTATTTTTATAAATAAATACATATTATAATTTGCGAATGCACGTTTGCAATAGTTTAAAAATAACTTTAAAATTTCCTCACTTATTTATGTACCATAAAAATGCCAAGATCTATTTTTATACCGACTTATCTTTAATGCTTTGTTGATACGATCCAAAAAATTTACAATAATATGATATACCTGCGATATGAAGATTACGTATAATAACTGTGTTTTTTTTAGACCGGGTCATAAAACGGTCTATATCTTTTAAGATTTATAACGTATTAACAACATTTTTGTATTAACAAGGAAAATAGAAGCATTCGAGATGCGGATGTACCGCAGGATACTGAGAATATCGTGGACAGAGAGAGTGACAAACATGGAAGTGTTGCGAAGGATGCAGAAAGAAAAAGAACTTGCGCTTACTATTAAAAAGCGCAAACTGCAATACTTGGGACATATAATGAGGGGACAAAAGTACCAGCTACTACAATTAATTATTCAGGGAAAAATAATAGGTAAAAGATCCATTGGCAGAAGAAAACATTCATGGTTGAAGAATTTAAGAGATTGGTACAAGTGCAGCAGCTGCCAATTATTTAGATCTCTTCTTCTTCTTCATGTGCCGTGCTCGATTATCGAACGTTGGCTATCAAATTGGCTATAGCAATTTTGTTAACGGCAGCTCGGAAAAGGGATGCAGAGGATCTGTTATACCATTCTCTCAGGTTTTTAAGCCATGACGTTCTTCTTCGACCTGGCCCTCTTCTTCCGCCTACCTTGCCTTGTATTATTAAATGGAGTATATTATATCTCTCTGGGTGTCGCATAACATGGCCAAAATATTCAAGTTTTCGATTTTTAACTGTTCTGACGACTTCTGTGCCTTTTCCCATCCGGTGCAAAACAACTTCGTTACCAACTCTATCCACCCAACTTATTCGTAGGATTCTTCGGTATACCCAAATTTCAAAGGCTTTCAATTTCTTGAGAAGAGTATCTGTTAAAGTCCAACCTTCGACACCGTACAAAAGAGTAGAGAACACATAACATCTCACTAATCTAATTTTAAGATTCAAAGTAATGTTGTTTCCACATAAAAGTTTCTTTATCTTAAAGAATGCAGCTCTGGCCTTCTCTATACGTATTCTAATTTCTTTGCTCATGTCCCAGTTCTCATTTAGATTACAACCAAGGTAGGTGATACTGTTAGTTCTCTCTAATTGTTCACCATAAGCTGTTACTACTTCCGGTTGTATTGGCGTCTTACTGACAACCATCACCTTGGTCTTTGCGGTGTTTAGCTTGAGTCCATATTCATCACACGTTGTGGTAATCCTATTAATCAGATGTTGAAGTTCTTCATAATTGCTCGCAATTAACACCGTGTCATCCGCATATCTCAAATTATTAATATTGACGCCATTCATTTTGATACCATATTGAGCATTATGCACTGCTTTATTGAAAACAAACTCAGAATAGATGTTAAATATTAGTGGGGACAAAATGCAGCCCTGCCTTACTCCTCTTCGTATTTGAAGTTCTTCAGACGTGTCCCAGCCAATCTTGATGTTTGCACGTTGATGCCAGTAAAGATTTTTGATAATGCGTAGGTCTTTATCATCAATATCCACTTTCTGAAGAATAGCAATCATTTCCGTATGTTTTACCCGATCAAAGGCCTTCTCAAAGTCAATGAAACACATATAAACCGGATGTCCGACATCTCTGCATCTCTGTACCATAACCTGAATACTAAACAGTGCTTCTCTGGTCCCAAGGTTATTGCGGAATCCAAACTGTGTATCACCAAGCTGTTCTTCTATTTTTTGGTACATCCTAGAGTGCAAAATTCGTAGAAATATCTTTAAAACATGACTCATCAAGCTATTGGTTCGGTAGTCACTACATCTTTTCGCGTTTGCTTTTTTAGGTATCGTCACAAAAGTCGACAGCAGCCAATCCGTTGGTATATAGCCAGTTTGATAAACTTTATTAAAAAGATGAAGGAGAGATCTTTTACCTGAATTTTCGAAGAGCTTTATTATTTCATTCGGTATTTCGTCTGGTCCCGTCGCTTTTCTGGTCTTTGCTAATCTTATTGCTTGTTCAATTTCGTCCATAGTTATGTCAGGTCCTGTAACTACTTCGTTAATTTCAAGCTCGGGCCTTTCATCATTAAACAGTTCCTCAATGTATTCTTTCCATCTGTCTATTTTATCCAAATCAGTGATAATCAGTTTTCCGTCTCTATCAACGATGTTATTTGCATGTTTTTTGTTCTGACCGGTGAGTTCTTTTATTTTTTTATACATATTAAATGAATCATGTTTTCTCTGCAACTCTTCAATTTCTAAACATTTTTTTTCAAAGTATGTTTCTTTTGCCGCTCGTATTTTAGTCCTTATCTCTTTATTAATGCGTTTATACATTTAGATGTTTTGATTCTTAAATTTGCGTCTTTTTTCCATCAAATTCAAAATCTCATCGTTCATCCACTGTTGCTTCTTTTGATTTTTCTCTTTGAAGTTTGGAGTTGAGTTGCTTATAATCGTTTTGATTTGGTTCCAATGATCCTCGATGGATTCTTGTTGTTCGCTATTTTTAAAATTGCTCTCTAAATTGTTTGAAATCCCCTGACTGTTGTTTCTAATAAAATCGGTATCCAGTTTGTTAGAGGATCGTTGTTGTTTTATCCGTTTAAGTTTTAATTTTATTTCGGCTAACAATAGATTGTGATCAGATGGCACATCGGCGCCAGGATAGGTTTTTACAGACTTTACTGCATTTCTGTAACGCTCACTGATGGTTATGTAGTCAATTTGGTTTCTTACGATATTATTGGGGGTATCTGCTGGAGATTTCCACGTATATAATCTCCTTTTAGGTAATTTGAAAAAGGTATTCATTATACATAGATTATGTTCTTTGCAAAAATCTGCGAAATAGTCTCCCCTTTCATTTCTATCGCCCAGTCCATAACAGCCAATAATATTACTTTGTCTGCTTTTTCCTATCTTAGCATTAAGGTCACCTTAATCACCGGTCACGTTACCAATTAAGGTCACCGGTATTTAGATCTACGGTATCAAAAATACGCATAGCCTTGATGATAGCCAAACTTCGGAACGAGGACGGCACCTGAAGAAGAAGAACAACATTTTTGAACAGCAATAAAAAGTAATTCAGTAGGATTGCTAAAATAAGTACTTTCATGTAGTACATCTTAAGATCAATACCATGAAAGTCAGTTGAAAAAATATGTAAGAGAAAATCAAGAAGTTTTCAAGAAACGATATAATCTCGGAGAAAGGCAGAAGGAAGAAGGAAGGCGGTGACAGAAGAAGGAAAAATATTAGTACATTTGGATGTTGAGAGGAGACTCATTTTTTTTGCAGAAAATGCTTGGAAATAACTCATATAATAATATTTGAGTTATTCTTCCACTCAAAAAGATCCGGAACATTGTTTAAATAATAAGAATATCAAAAAGAAAACAATATGAAATTTTTTTTAAGAAACCCTTTTATTTAGTTATGAGTGATTAAAAGTTATAATATAAAAAAATCAACTAAAAAGCAAAAAATAAAAAAAAATCAAACTCGACGGATTATTCGAAAAAAACGTTCGTTAAAAAAATGAAAAAATCTAAGACATTCGTTAAAGAAAAGCGTGGGGGCGAAAACCGTTTACTCGATGAAGACGCGCCACGCTTTTCTTTGACGAATGTGTTAGATTTTTTCATTTTTTTTATCGAACGTTTGTTTCGAATAATCCGTCGAGTTTGATTTTTTTTATTTTTTGCTTTTTACTTGATTTTTTTATATTTCAACTTTTAGTCACTCATAACTAAATAAAAGCGTTTCTTAAAAAAAATTTTCATATTGTTTTTTTTTTACTTTTTAGTCTTACACTTGTCAAACATTAAAATATATCGTCATGTTTAAAAAAAGGATGTAGGTATATGACAGATACCTTATTTTTGCATTTATTTTAACTTTTGATACATACATTGGACATTTTCTGTAATTTCTTCATACATTTCTTAAATCAAAATCATTATTTACGACTATTACAGTTTTCGCAGTATTTCCATCTCTTGTAATACTTTACTATTGCACGGTGTACACGCTGTTGATTTCTAGCAATGCGGTTCTTCGATGCGCAAACCGTCTAAAGGTACGTATCCATACAAGAGTAAAGAGTAAACCTCGCTCGGTGTAGTAGCTCCACTTAGTGGATACGTCGGTGATCGCCGCTTGGCGCGTACACTCTTCGTTTCAACCGGTTTGCGGTTTATGTGTAAGGGAGCGCATGCTGTATCCATTTGAGCAGCTACACCGAGCGGGTTCACCCTTGTATAGATAAGTACCTTAATGATCGCACTCGGCTCAATGAAACGTAAGCTTTGCAGGATCAATGCAGGCTTTTAAGCCTGTCCTTACGCAAATACTTTCAGACCAAAGTTCACGACAGCGCAGCGTAGTCAACAGTTGAACCTTACGTTTTATGGACAGTCGAAGCCCACGACAATACTAAGGGCATCATTCGTCCCTCTGCGGTGCCATAACTTTTTTTCGCTGAACACTGGATAGAAATCGGACAGAAACTCGATAAATTTGAAACTTTATTGTTTATATATGAAGCATAACGTAAACAAATAACGTAAAAAGTGAAATTATGTATAGTTCATATAATTAGCTACAATCTGTAAAAGTTTTAAGTTTCTACATTGTAAAAAACAAGAGAATTTAAGCAATTTCCATTAAAATCGTTTTTTATTTAAACAATTCATAAACATAAAAAAATTTGATCGACTATTCGTGTATTGTTCCCGCGAATCCATATGTCTGCAAAATTTCATTTATTTACATTGAAGAAAAGGCAGTCAAATTAACCTCTAAAGATTTGACGCAAACGACTGAACTAAATAAAAGCGTTTAAAAATGAAGGAAAAATTCGATTTTTTTCTTGGTTTTTGATTATAACTTTAAAAGTATTCATTTCCGAGAAAAGTTGCACTGACATAAAAATTGCGTAATTAAATTCCCTACAATATAGGATTAGTTAAAAATTTAAAAAATTGTCACCCTTGTTGCAAAATAGCAATAATTGCGAAAAAAAACCATAAAAAAACAAGGACATATTCGCATTTTACGATTTTCAACCATTTATGCTACACTTAGGACCTTCATATTTTACCCAGAAAAATTTTATGATATAATAAAACAACACTGTCAATTTCATTAAGATCGGTTTAACAGATTTTGCTAAATAAATTTTGTAATCCAGCTTTCGTAAAAAAAATTCATTTTTTCAAAATGTTGCAGGATTGAAAATAGAGCAAACAGCAAGTTGATTTTTTTACATATTATAGAATAATACTGTACCCTTCATTTGCAATTTTCAAAATTAAAATCGGAATTAAAATCTACTACAGCGTCAGGAATTTTTTTAAATAAACATTAATTTTTGGTGCTACGCGCAGGACAGCGGATACGTTTGCTGTGATTGGGCATTCCAATGACCTTTGAGAATGATTGATAAATTTTAATTTTTAGTGCATTTTGATATAAATAAATGAATTTGTTTCTTGCAAAAAAAAACACATACTTTGTCCTTTGAAATTACACTTTTTTTAGCAAAAACTTTCTTTGTTCATATATTTTAACTTGGAGAATAAAAGTTTATTATTTTTAAACATATGCAATTGTTCAAACAATATTTCACAAACAATAATCAAATCAGTTTGATTTTTGTGGAATTAAAATATTAAAATACAAAAAAATATAGACTTAGAAGATAATATATTATATAAAGATTTAAAGAAATTTTGGTTGAAATCAACTTGTGTGAATCGAACACCGCTGTCCTACGCGTAGCACCAAAAATTAATGTTTATTTAACAAAATTCCTGACGCCGTGGTAGTTAACCTATTTTAATTTTACAAATTGCAAATGAAAGGTACAGTATTCTTCTATATGTAAAAAAAAATTCAACTTGCTATCTGCTTTATTTTCAGTCCTGCAACATTTTGAAAAATTGATTTTTTTTGCGAAACCTGGATTTCAAAATTTATTTTGAAAAATTTATTGAACCAATCTTAATGAAATTTACAGTATTGCTTTATTATGTCATAAAGTTTTTTTGGGTAAAATATGCAGGTCCTAAGTGTAGCATAAATGGTTGAAAACCGTAAAATGCGAATACTTGTTTTTTTTTATGGTTTTTTCGCAATTATTGCTACATATTTTGCAATAAGGGTGACAACTTTTAAAATTTTTAACCAATCCTATACAGGGTGTTTGTTAAAGAATGTGCCCATAGCTTAAACCTTAGATTCTTGAGGTTAAAATGGGTCGATTTAAGCTAACTTACCTTAGTACAAAAGTTGATAATAACCTAAATACAGGGTGTCAAAGTTAAACTTTTATTTTATTTATTTTTGAATATTTCCTGACAGGCATGGGACTAGTAATGTGATCGGTTTTATGCATCGCTTCATCATTATCAATGAAAGTTGGGTTTACCAAGATGATTCTAACTAAATCAAAAACAAGACTCAAATCGGTGACATCACAGTACTTCAGTCAGATATTAGCCAATAGATTTTACCATCAATCATTTGGGGTTACAGCGAATTTTGCTCGTGAATTACCTCCAAACTGAAAACTGATAAAACAATAAACTCAAGAGTATTCTTTTAACTTTTTGGAACAGTTAAATATAAACATTCACGAGAAAAGACTCAGTTCCTAGTAACAGAAAAAAAATAATTTTTCAAGTCGATTATTTTTTAAGTCTAATCTAAACTAAGCTTTGAGATAAGATTGATCTACATTCATACATCATTTATTCTCCGTTACTTATACTAATCCCAATAGCATAATCGAAGTAACTTTAAGTGGGAGCTAAAATACAAAGTAATTTATATTTGCTATCTTTACTAAGGAATAATTTGTTTTGTAATAAATCTTATTTAAACAAAGTATTATTAGTTGTGACAGATTATTTATTTGTTTATTAGTTTATTTTTAGTATTCTGTTAACAATGTAAACTAACATAAAAATATTAATAAAATTGTTGTGAATACATTTTAGTTAAGATGGACCTGTTAATTATTTTTACTCATCAATACTCATCATCATCAATAGCGTCCGTCTGTATAGAACTCTGTCTTACCGATAACACTGTCAAGATGTCAAGAAGAAAGTAAGTGCCAGAAATAATATCATCCGCAAGCTAACTAATACAAAATGGGGAGCACAACCACACACTCTCCGCACTTCTGCCTTAGCATTATGATTTTCGGCCGCGGAGTTTGGAGCACCAGTATGGGCAAACTCTGCTCACGCCAAGAACGTCGACGTGGCTCTAAATGAAACGGTTCGTATAATATCGGGTTGCCTGAAACCGACACCTATCGAAGAGGTATACACCATAGCTGGGATTGCTTCACCACCTATCAGGAGGAAGGTCACGCCAGAGGTAGAACGAAAAAAGCATGAGACGGACCGAAGACACCCCTTATATGACCACCAAACTCAGCCAAGCAGACTAAGATCTCGGAAAAGCTTCCTAAAAACATCAAGATACATCCCCGAAGCGCCAGAGACGCGCCGAATACACTTATGGCAAGCGTCAGCTACCGCGACACATTTTCCTCCCTCAGAGGAAATGGCTGCTGGACACAATTTACCGTATCCGACTTGGAAAGCGCTAAACAGACTAAGAACCGACGTTTCACGTTGTGCTAGTAACCTGAAAAAATGGGGATACCAGGAGGACGATACCTGCGACTGTGGCGCGGTTCAGACCAGCCGGCATCTACTCTCATGCACAGAGATGAGAGAGACCTGCACAGATCAAGACTTAATTATAGCAAATGACAGGGCCATCTATGTGGCCAACCATTGGAAATACAGAATTTAAAGTTGTTGGTGTGCTGTTTCTTCATTCGGTCGCTAGCGATCTGAAGATAGGAACGGACCAACTAGTGTATATCGTCCATTCTTCTTCGCAATTCATTCACATAATCCTCACCAGCCACATCTTCTCCAAGTCGACATCCAAACTCTAGATCACAGGGTAGACACATCTCGCATCCAAATATGACTATTGCTGGTGTTTGACCTGTTGACTCATTAACAGCGGATCTGTAGACCATTGCGAAGAA